>NW_028278827.1:0-227291 GCF_059751315.1 Micrasema longulum
GTATGTGACGCGTTTCGTCTTGTTAGGACATTTTCAAACTTAAGCAGAATGAAAATTCAATAAACGTGTTTTATTTTGGATACATTACCAAATTTAATATGAAATTCTACCAAGTGTGTGCATACACAATAAATAAAAAAAAACTATTGCATTTATATAAAAACTATTCTGGTTACCCCAAATTTGCGGATTTTAGTATTACTGGTCTTTTATTTCGATAGTAAATTACAATGAACTTCCACCAAGAATTTTCACCCTAAAACTTAACTATTCCATTTGTGTAAAAACTATTCTGGTTACCCGAAATTTGCGGATTTCAGTATCACTGGTCTTTTATTTCAATAATAAATTACAATGAACTTCCACCAAGAATTTTCACCCTAAAACTTAACAATTCCATTTGTATAAAAACTATGCCATTTATATAAAAAACTATTCCATTTGTGTAAAAACTATTCTGGTTATCCGAATTTTGCGGATTTCAGTATCACTGGTCTTTTATTTCAATAATAAATTACAATGAACTTCCACCAAGAATTTTCACCCTAAAACTTAACAATTCCATTTGTCTAAAAACTATTCCATTTGTATAAAAACTATTCCATTTGTGTAAAAACTATTCTGGTTACCCGAATTTTGCAGATTTCAGTATCACTGGTCTTTTATTTTAATAATAAATTACAATGAACTTCCACCAAGAATTTTCACCCTAAAACTTAACAATTCCATTTGTCTAAAAACTATTCCATTTGTATAAAAACTATTCCATTTGTGTAAAAACTATTCTGGTTACCCGAATTTTGCAGGTTTCAGTATCACTGGTCTTTTATTTTAATAATAAATTACAATGAACTTCCACCAAGAATTTTCACCCTCAAACTTAACTATTCTATGCGTATAAAAACTATTCCATTTGTATAAAAACTATTCTGGTTACCCCAAATTTGCGGATTTCAGTATTACTGGTCTTTTATTTCGATAGTAAATTACAATGAACTACCACCAAGAATTTTCACTCTCAAACTTAACTATTATTCGCGTATAAAAACTATTCCATTTGTGTAAAAACTTTATCATTTGTAAAAAAAACTATTCTGGTTACCCCACTTCCACCAAGAATTTTTACCCTCAAACTTAACAATTCTATGCGTATAAAAACTTTTTCCATTTATTTCAAATCTATTAGTATATCTATCAGGAAAAAGTTGTTTTTCATGGATTTTTTTTTATAAAATTATAAAATAGAATTTTATTAGTACAAAATAATGGATGGTTAGTATTTTTTACTTCCGCAACCAATGTTAAAAAACATATTTATGATCTCACATCTACTTCTCGTTTCTATGGTCATGTCTTCAACTGGTTCGAACTCAGTGTCCGTGTCTAGATCTTCGCTTGTCTATGGACAACACAAAACACAAACAACTTGTTAATCACAGACAGAACGAACAGCCAAGCATGCGGGACGGATTAACAAACAAAAAATACATAATATTAGACACAATATTATCAAAATGGTTGATGAAGCGATGAGGGGAATTACCGCCCGAGTAAGGAAGTTCAGTGCTACGGAAAATTGGATGTAAAGAATGTTTTCTTATACGCGGCAAAAAATTTGAGCGTTTAATTGTAGGTCCAAAACTCTCCAAAATGTATGAAAAAAATAATGAAATTACGTTTTAATAAAAATTTGCGATTTTAAAATATTACAGATTCACAATAATGTGCCGCGATAATAATAAAAAAATAATAATAATCAAAGTTTATTAACAAAAATAACAATAACTTTATCTATTTGCATCATTTTGGAACAATTTCATAGTAATACATTCAAGTTTCCTCTCAAGCATAACCACAATACACGCTTCACGTCTAATGATGGCTTGGTAGAACCAAAAGTATGCAATAAATATGGAAATAGAACTCTCAAATATTTAGTACCTAGAATTTTTAATTTATTACCAAGAGAACTTAAATTTAACTCACATTGTAACAAGAGCAAAATAAGAGAGTGGCTACTCGATCAAGAGTTTATATATGAATAGTAGCTTAGGTGTAAATATTTTATTTTTTCATATATTTTCTTGTATTTAAAAAATAAATTTATATATTATTATTTGTATAAACATGTTTATTCTGATCTTTCCGGCTGTTAATTTTTATCTGTTATTCATTGTTTTTATAAATGTAAATAATATTATTAAGTCAGTATAAATATAATCTTCACCAACAAGCTTCAAAAAGTGGCTTGGTGGGATTTTAGTTTTAGTAAAAATATAACAAATGATTTATTTTTTTTTAAATTGTAAAAATGTATAATTATGCTATTAAATAAATAAAAAAATAAAGACAACTATTACATAAATTTCATTTATATTATTTATTGACAATTCTTGATCAAACTATGCATCACATTTAAATGAATTTAAACATACTTTTGACAAAACAAAAAACATAAAAAATTTACATGCAGGACATAAAGGTCAAAAGTTGGACAGATTAGAAATTTTAGAAATAAATAGGACAAAAAATAATAGCGATAGAATTTTAATAAATCAGCAGATGGAATTTAAAAACTCACCCTTATTAGCCCCCTTAGTTAGACCCTGTACATTGTAAGAAAACAATAAATATCTTTCAAATAATAGAATATTTTCTTAAAGTACACCGCCAACACATGTTTTAATAATTTGTCTCACTCTGTTCCATTGCAATATTGCGCATTGTATCTTTTTCAACTTATTTTTAAATGTACCTACACTTGAGATAATATTTAGTTTTATATAAATTACCCTTACACTGTATAATATTCACCAGTCTGAAGATGCCCATTAGAGGGTGAAAGCGCTAATTGGTCAAAATAAATAAACGGAAGTGTACCAAGTATTTTTTGAACCCGCAAACCAGAAGATCATGAGATGAAACTAATCAACAGTCGATCTCCTATTTTAGGATTTTTACTATAGTCTCACGCGCAGACTGGAAAACACTAGTCCAAAATCATTTTACTCAGAAGTGTATTTTTGATTTCGCTCGGATGCCGTTTTTTGGGGTTCCTATATATTATTATACAGAGAAAGAATTGGAAGCAAAATCTTCCATAGCTGGTTCAAGACCCACGATATAATTTCTGACAAATATCATCATTTCCCTTTCAGTATTCGCTGGAACATAGAGTACATTATTACTTAAATACTTAGGTAATAGATTTCTCTGGATCATGTCTAGTCTGGCCTAACTAGGTACAACCTGTTTTAAGGCAGACATTTTTATGCTAAATAAACAATAACATTACTACCTACTGGTTAATATACTAAACAGTCATACAATATTAATTTATTAGGAATTTATTTTTAGTAAATTTTCAGATTTTTCTCGACCTAAATCCAGTAACCAACTTTTTAAAAAATAGTTAAATTGAATCCGGGTCATGGTTTTGCAATCTTTGGGTAACATATTGAATATTTTGGGGCCCAGAAACCTGAAAGTCTTTGCCCGAATTCAGAAATTGTGATAGACCCCATGACCCATCCTCTAGTTTGACTTCTGGCAGTGCGGGAGTGTTCCTTTTGGGATTTGATAGAATAATTTACTTGCACAAACAGTATTCTAAAAATATATATTTGTCTTATATCTAAGATCTCGAATTCCTCAAATAACTTGACGCTGGGGTACCTGAAGGGCTTTTTTAAAATTATTTTAATGATCGATTTTTGAGCAGATTCGAGAGGTTTCAATATCGATTTATTAGTGCCTCCCCATCCTATTATGCCATAAGATAGATATCTGTTTTCCGGGTAGCCATGTTTAACGTCTTTTAAAGAGTACGGTGTTCTCTTTTTAAATGTCAGGATAACTCAGGACTTGAATTTGTGACTTCACGGGTGGAGTAATTACAAATTCTTCAACGTTTAGTGTATTTTGACAGCTACGGGTTCCACTTTTAAATGTCGGCAGACGTCACCGACGACGATTCGTGACGTCACGGGCGGGGTAATTTCAAAATTACAAAGCATTAAAAAAAAACATAGCGATGATAATACGACACATAAAAATAACTTTTGAAATTAGTTTGATAGTCTATTGACAAATAAAAAAATACTGAACTTTCTCATTTTGTAACATTACAAAATTGCCCCTGAGTAGCGCCTGCTAACGTCACTCAACATAAAAATTCACGTTTTCAATGCAGTATCTCGGCTACGCCACAAATGTATTTTGAAGTAATTTGTTTTTTTCCGTTATTACTGGGGTGGATAACGCGTCAGATAACGCGTCGGGTACTTGTATAAAATTGGTTCTAGTATAAATATAAGAATTTTACTTAAACGTGCATCAACCATTTTGATTATATTAATTAATGATAACACAAATGAGTAATTAACACAATACACGAAAACACATAAATAAAAACTTTAACAGAGCACATCATATAGCATGGTACACATAATTAAGCAGTTGAATATCAAATAATAAATAAGAATCAAATAATTGTTGGCGAAAAAACCGCAATAGAAAACGGCTTTACCCCGGGTATTTAAATTGCAAATAGGTGTCATTAAGTGACTAATAAATTATATGAACGACAAGACATTTCCTGCGAGTCCTAAATTT
Organism: Micrasema longulum; assembly: GCF_059751315.1. NCBI lineage: Eukaryota > Metazoa > Arthropoda > Insecta > Trichoptera > Brachycentridae > Micrasema > Micrasema longulum. Next base: position 4,615 of record NW_028278827.1, read on the forward strand.
ATGTTAATACTTTTTGGATTTAGCGTGCAGCATATTAAAGCAAATAAAATAAAGACAGATAGGTGTCTCAAAATGAAAGATAGGAATCTCAACATGATGCATAGACATCTCAACATAATAGATATCTCAAAATTAAAGATAAACTTCTCAACATGAAAGGTAGGAATCTCAACATGATGCATAGACATTTAAAAATGATAGATATCTAAAAAGTAAAGATAAACTTCTCAACATGAAAAATAGGAATCTCAACATGATGCATAGAAATTTCAAAATGATAGACATCTCAATATAAAAGATAAACTTCTCAACATGAAAGATAGGAATCTCAACATGATGCAAAGACATCTTAAAATGATAGATATCTCAATATTAAAGATAAACTTCTCAACATGAAAGATAGGAATCTCAACATGATGCAGACATCTCAAAATGATAGATACCTCAAAATAAAAGATAAACTTCTCAACATGATAGATAGACATCTCGACATGATGCATAGACATCCAACATGATGGATATCTCAAAATTAAAGATAAACTTCTCAACATGATAGATAGACAGACATCTCAACATGATAGATAGATAGATAGACATCTCAAAATGTTAGAAAACATTTCACACACAATATTTAAAAGTTTTTTTAAAATACTTTGCTAGCCTAGAGAGGATTTTATACCCCATTCTAAGACAGTCACCGATCATATTATCTTTTACCAATCATATTTGAAATTATTTACGAGTATACACTATTTGATATTCGACTCCTCAATTTAGCGCAGTACACAGGGAAATGTACGATGTACGGAAACACATAGTAAAGATGAAACTGCCGCGGGATTACTAAAGGACAAAGGCAAAAAATACACAAGCCACAGGTGCGGGCGGGGGCATGCAGAGAACTGGCCTTACACTTGCTTCTGGTCTCCAGCGTATAGTGCTCATCCAGCTCCACATCCTCAGGGTCCAGCTCTTCATCATCCTGTATTATTTTATATAATTTTTATATGTTGTTATAACATCGTTAATATCTTTTTTGTAATTTATTTATGTTATTCTGAAAATATTATTGATTAAAATAAAATAATCTATTGTAAGACGTCACTCGCCATTATGTACACGAGAATTGTTTATTTCTTTTACGTAATGGGAAACGTCAATGTAAATATATGTTTTTGATTAATTAAAAAAAATATTTAGTTGAAATATTGTATTTTAATTTGTTATTAATAAATAAAAAAAACAACAAAAAAAATTAAACAGACGTGATTTTAAAAAACAATTACATTTTTATCAAAATGTTTATAAACAGCTAGATTCTATCTAAATTTGTTGCAACCTTACACAGTGTGGAAAGTGGCCACTTAAGCCAGCCAAGAACAGGTCGTAAACCCTGTAAATGCCTAGACTTCCATATTCCCTTCTCAAAAATGTCTTCCATCTCTGTTGCAATAAGTTTAGATCTGAATAACTCCCTAGGGAGGAAATCCGGCATGTCTGCAAACATTTGAACATACTCAAAACATCGTTGAATTAACTAACTGGTAAATAAAGTATAAAAATAGCAAAAATATTTCAGGCGTTGCCTAGTAGGTGAATTGTTTCAGCCTAATGAATCTCACCCGCGTGATAAAGGTTTCAGCTCTTTTACTTCACAAAAGTCAACAGATGGAAGAGATGAGGAAATGTGGATGTTTAAACATAGGCAGAGTGGTGAATGTTACACAGTGTGTAAAGTGGCCACTTAAACTTGCCGATGACAGGTCATAAGCCCTGTATTTACATAGACTTCCATATTCCCTTCTCAATGATGTTTTCCCTCTCTGTTGCAATAAATTTAAATATGAATATAACCTTTTTAAAATCAACATTCTGTAGATTTTAAAAGCGTTTGTGTAAGTTTTGCGAACGCGCCAGCTCTAATTAATCGACAATAATAAAAATATATGAAATAAATGGCGGCCTCTGTGGTGTAGTGGTCAAGATGCTTGACTCACACACGGATGATTCCGGGTTCGATTCCCGGTGAGAACACAAAAAATTAAACGTGATTTTTCTCAAGCCTGGGTATTCTGTGATTTGATTCACCACTGTAATTGGGCCTCCTGGCGAGTTGTGGTGAAAAAAAAAAAATTTAAATAAATTAAAAATAATTCATTATATTTTCAAAATCAATATGGACATTGTGGAGAAATGTTTTCATATATAACTTAAAAAATGAAAGTGTAAAATAAAATACGTCACTGACAAAAACACGACATGTTTGGCATTGATAGTTGTGACGTCAAATTTCGTGACGATATTCTGTAAAAATTTGAACGGTTAGGAACAAAGTTGAAAATGAACATGAATCGTGACGAATTAGGGGCGTGGCCGTTTTTGTGAGAATTGACCGTTTTTGTAGAATTAAAGATTAGGTAGCAAAAAAAATTGTTTTTTCTTGACAGTAAATTTATATATATATATATATATATATATATTTATATATATATTTATAAACATAATTATTTATATATATATAACTCTTCTGTACGTGTGATGTCACTGAACCACTACTAAACGGCTTAACCGATTTACGTGCGGTTTTCAGCGAAATGTTGATCTTTGCTGCGCGTGTTCGTAGATATTAAAGTTTTTAATCAAATCTATAAAAAAAAAATTGCCTAAATCTTTTTTTTCATCGACCACCAGGGTTGCATTCGACGACAATGGAAAGGAGAAGGGAGAGAGGAGAGTGGAGAGAGGAGAGAGGAGAGAGGAGAGAGGAGAGAGGAGAGAGGAGAGAGGAGAGAGGAGAGAGGAGAGAGGAGAGAGGAGAGAGGAGAGAGGAGAGAGGAGAGAGGAGAGAGGAGAGAGGAGAGAGGAGAGAGGAGAGAGGAGAGAGGAGAGAGGAGAGAGGAGAGAGGAGAGAGGAGAGAGGAGAGAGGAGAGAGGAGAGAGGAGAGAGGAGAGAGGAGAGAGGAGAGAGGAGAGAGGAGAGAGGAGAGAGGAGAGAGGAGAGAGGAGAGAGGAGAGAGGAGAGAGGAGAGAGGAGAGAGGAGAGAGGAGAGAGGAGAGAGGAGAGAGGAGAGAGGAGAGAGGAGAGAGGAGAGAGGAGAGAGGAGAGAGGAGAGAGGAGAGAGGAGAGAGGAGAGAGGAGAGAGGAGAGAGGAGAGAGGAGAGAGGAGAGAGGAGAGAGGAGAGAGGAGAGAGGAGAGAGGAGAGAGGAGAGAGGAGAGAGGAGAGAGGAGAGAGGAGAGAGGAGAGAGGAGAGAGGAGAGAGGAGAGAGGAGAGAGGAGAGAGGAGAGAGGAGAGAGGAGAGAGGAGAGAGGAGAGAGGAGAGAGGAGAGAGGAGAGAGGAGAGAGGAGAGAGGAGAGAGGAGAGAGGAGAGAGGAGAGAGAGAGAGGAGAGAGGAGAGAGGAGAGAGGAGAGAGGAGAGAGGAGAGAGGAGAGAGGAGAGAGGAGAGAGGAGAGAGGAGAGAGGAGAGAGGAGAGAGGAGAGAGAGAGAGAGGAGAGAGGAGAGAGGAGAGAGGAGAGAACCGGCAAATTTTTGCATATGCATTTAATCTGTCTCAGCTGGTAGAAGCATGGACTAATTTGAGCGTCAAGAGAAAGGTCAGAATGAAGTAAAACTCCCAGTAGTTAGTAGCAGTGATATTTCCCTATTCACCGATCAGCAGAACTCGCCGAACAGAACCCGCGACGTCACGCGCGCAGTAATTTTAACATTACAAAACTTCTCCACCGTAACAATGTTTTCGGGTCGACTGTGGTACTTGGCGCACTCCTTACCCTGTTCATCAGCACGGCCCGGCGGATCTCCCTGACGGCGTCGTACACCAGCCGGGAGGCGTCGATGAAGTCGTTCTCGTCCACCGGCGGCCCGGCGCCCCCGAGGGCCTGCACGGCCACCTCGACGCGGGCCGCGAACTTGCCCATGACTGCGAAAAAGAAACAACACATATTATTTATGATATTCGGGTGAGACTGTTGAGGGGATCGTACCGGATGGCATGATCCGTGAAGCGAAACATATGAGCGAAGGTGTATATTTTTAAATTCCGTAATGTCCTGCCGGTAAAACAACTTTGTGAATACAAATTGATTGTAGATCACTTTGTTGATCCGGAATATAAAAAAAAGAGTTTCCCACACTCGCAACGCTAGATTAAAAACTAAGGGCTCCCTGTTTGTTCCCCGAATTACAAATTACTTCGGAGAGCGAACATTAAATTGCGTTGTTCCAACGTTGTTCGATGATCTCCCACAAACCATCATTAACATGAAAGATCTTCAAATGGAAAAAAAAGAACTGAAGAAATATCTTCTAGATACTTTATGGTGCCTGTTTATAAATAAATTTGTAAAATATAAATAAAATAAATGTAATATAAACCTGTCATAAAAAAATAAAAAAATGTGTCCCACCGAAAACTCACGGACCAAAGGTCCGTGGCTCGAATCCCACTCTACCCCAACTTGATTCCATTTTCTAAAAGTGAATTATTTACAACTCGTTGAATATTTGAGTAATCATAAGAACGCAAATATTTCTTTAAAAAACATTAATAATAATTACACGCTATGCAACATGGGAGGGGGAGGGGGGGGGTGCTTACTGTGAATACAGAATGAATTAATAAAATAATAAAAACAAAAATAATTAGAAAATTTCTCACGAAATTCTGTGAGATCACGTTGTAAAAATGACATTTAACTTTTCCTACTCAAACATAGGTTCTAAATGTCAACATAATATGAGAATTGTAATAATATTGTCGGGTCAAAAACAGTGTATCAACTCTACGTCAATTTGCCACGTCATATTTGACAAACAAGTAGAAGAATTTGTGTATCTAGAAAGCATGTGACAAGCATTTATTTGCCAAGGTCGATTTAAATGCACCGTTCACTCTGTAGGTAACTGAAATGGCTCAAAATTAGACAGCAGAGAGTCTTCATAGTCCTTACGCTTCTATATACCTCCGTCAACGCTTATTAGTTCATGATTTACCTCTTCGTTCTAATTCTAAAAGCACTCTCTTAATACCCATCCACAATTCCTCTTTCTTTTCTATCTCATATAGTGTCCATGCAGTTCCACTGTGGAATCACCTCCCATCCACCATCAAAGATGTTACTACATTATCTCTGTTTAAATCACGTCTGAAGAAACATCTCCTTTCTCTTCCTTAATCTCTCCCCTTTTCCTGTTTCCTCTTTTTTCCCTTTTCCCATCGAGTAATGGTATTGATTCAGAATAATGCATACACATAGAGTTGTGCTGCCATTATAAAGTGCAACCCCGTAGCTGTCAAAACACACTAAACGTTAAAAAAAATGGCTACCCGGAAACTCGAAACCATCACGACACGTTATAACGCGTAACTCCTAAGGGAGGAAAAATCCAGCTTGTGTTCAAACATTTGGACACACTCAAAACATTGTTGACGTAATAGCGCTCTAATCGACTGGTTGATTCGCAAGAACCTGTGACGTAGTTCAAAGCAGTTTTTTTTAAATATTTTTAATTCGTACGTTTCCAAGAGTCTTCGCCGTACAATTAAATGCTCTAATTTTTACAGCGCGATTTTTTAAATTTTTTATATCTAATTATCCGTTCCACTGAACTTCCTCATTGGAGTGACAGTGCAGTGCCCTGTGCACCGCTGATAGGAAAATGATTTTATTAAAAATTTAAAAATGATTTTAAAAATTTAAAAATAAATTCCAGATACGTGATTTTGGCTCTGACCCCACGAAATTTTCGGCAAAATGAATACATAAATAAAAGAGACAAATTAAAGTTGCTAAGACAAGTTATTGATGAATAAAATAATGTTTACACTTTGGGTTTAAATGTCAAAAAAATAAACATTTAATTATTTCCTCCTCGCCTGGCCCTTGCGCACGGCGTCCGAAGGCGCAAAGTCGCCCGACTCTCGGGCCGGCGTCGGAGTCGAGCGCCCGCCGCACCGTGGCCCTTGCGGAAGGCGCCCGAAGGAGCATAGTCGCGCGCCGCGCGCGTAAAGGTCACCACGTTCTAATGGAAGGATTCGAATTTGAAAAAATAACGATGCTTCACGGCGCGTAACACCTTCGGCGCCGGAAAAAAATACAACTGTCAAAAATTTCTTTAGAATAGAAAATATAAAAAAATTACTTCGTAAGTGAAAATTCGCGATGGAAGTTCATTGTAATTTATTATAGAAATAAAAGACGACGCCCAGTCTCGAAGATGTCGCGAAAGCGATGAAACCGGTCACTGGATATTTCAAATTTGTGGATCAAATTATCTCTCGTTTTTTTTTTTTTTTTAAATAAAATATTTGCGTTCTTTTGATTTACTCAAATATTTCATTTTGAGGGCCATTTTCAACGAGTTGTAAATAACTCAGTATTAGAAAATGGGAATCAAGTTAGGGTAGAGTGGTATTCGAACCGGGGACCTTTGGGCCGTGAGTCTGAGACACAAGCTACAAGACCATAACCCGATTCATTTATTTCTTTAATAAATAAAAAAAATACATAAACAGCGTAAGGATCATTTATACAAAATTAAAATTTATCTTAAGTATAGGTTAAATGTTGTCGGCCCCGTGGGGAAATGGTCAGCGCGTTTGCCTACCACGCAAGAGGTCTCGGGCTCGATTTCCGACATGGTTGATATAAAATATTTATATGAAAGAGTGGAGCGAAGTACGGAATTGGAAAAATAATGATGAAAGTAGATTAATGCTGTCGAAATTCGATCCCTCGGGCGAATGTGTGGTAAAACGATGCATAATAGGTGCACAAATGTCGAGATCCGTGAACTGTGTAAGGCTGAGACTTGCATTATCAACAGAATCAAGAAAGGGGCGCTGCGTCGGTTTGGACATGTAGAGCGAATGGACAGCGAAATAACGGCTTAAAGGATCTAGCGCCATTTTCGTAATATAATACCTCAAAGGCGCTTTACAAAGTGATTAAATAAAGAAATAAAATTAATTGTAATTTAAAAAAAACAAAGTATTTTGTCACCACATACTACAGATTTATTCAAATGATTTAGAGAACAAGTGGGTTTTAAGTTTTTTCCGAAACATCACTTCGCTCTCATAGCCTCGCACCTCTGCTGGGAGAGAATTTCATGCCGTAGGGCCTGCGACCGCCAATGCGCGTTCGCCGAATTTAGTGCACAATTCGCGTAGATGTATAATAACTTTTCCTTTCGACGTAGATGTAGCTGATCTAAGCGTAAGACGTCTGTCAGCTAGTTCATTAGGAATGCAGAGTCCCCTTAGATATTCTGGAGCAGAGTTGTGCAGTGACTTATACATAAGCCAACAGAGTTTGTATTCCACCCTCTGTAGAAAAAGTAGCCAGTGTAATTCCTGAAATAGTGGAGTGATATGACTGAACTTAGAGATTCCAAAAATAAGTCTCGCTGCGGCATTCAATACAGACTGCAGGCGAGTCATTTTGTTTATTGGTAGACCTGCGTAGATACCATTACAATAATCGACTCTAGACACTACAAATGCATTTATTAACTGACGGGCGGCATCAACAGACAAATTTTTGCGTATGCATTTAATTTGTCTCAGCTGGTAGAAGCATGAACTTATCGTTCTACTAATTTGAGCGTCAAGAGAAAGGTCAGAGTTGAGTAAAACTCCCAGTAGTTTAACGGTGGGTAAAGCGGTAATCCCTACATTGGGTAGGGCCGTATCCTGGATCAAATTCTGTCGTCTGGCTGAAGCGACCCATAGTAGTTCCGTTTTTGATGGGTTTAATGTTGGTCTGTTTTCAGCCATCCAGTTTCCTATGCCGAAAACGTAGCCAGTGTAATTCCCGAAGTAGTGGAGAGATATGACTGAACTTAAAGATTCCAAAAATAAGTCTCGCTGCGTCATTCAATACAGACTGTAGGCGAGTCATTTTATTTTGATGTGATGGTAGTAGCACTAGTATATAAAAAGAAATATAGTTGATTCGTCCGGACGTGAAGGAGTTGAAAGGTCGTGACATGCGGCCATAGACGGACGCGTTAGCCTCGTTAAATACCAAACCGCTTATGTTACAAGTTTAGCCTATTGTGACTATTAGTGGGTATAGTATTGTTCATATATTTATATTTTATCCAAAGCATTAACTCGAGACAAGATAGTTTTGGAAAATGAGTCCCAAACGTAATATAAAAAAAGAAAAAAAAAGATAACTTTGAATGACGTTATTAGTTCTCCGGAATCAACCAATGACAGAGTGCTGTGACGCGTTTCCGGCTACCGGGAGGCCGAAACACCAATCAAGACAACTCGCCGTAGAGTACTTGAGACGTCACAGGCGTAGTAATGTCAAAATCACAAACTTTAGAGAATCAGCGCTGATAATACGATACATAAAAAATATAAAAATACTGAACTCTCTAATTTCGTAACTGCACAAAATCGCCCCTGAGCTGCGCCTGCTAACGTCACTCAACATAAAAATTCTCAACAATGTTTTAAGTTTTTTTGAGCAGCAATTTTTTGCAGACAAGGACTGGTTAATATCAATCTATAGAAAATGAGTCCTGAACGTAATAAAAAAAAATATAAAAAAATTAGCTACTTTGAACGTTATTAGTTCTCCGGAATCAACCAACGACGGAGTGCTGTGACACATTCCCGGCTACCGGGAAGCCGAAACGCCAATCAGGACAACTTGTCGTAGAGTACTTGAGACGTCACAGGCGGAGTCATTTCAAAATCACAAACATTTAAGAATCAGCGCTGATAAAACGATACATAAAAATACTGAACTCTCTCATTTCGTAACAGCACAAAATCGCCTCTAAGTTGCGCCTGCTAACGTCACTCAACATAAAATTTGTCAACAATGTTTTGAGGACTGGATTCAACCCCTTAGAGATTAACATTTTACAACAGTCATGAAGAAAATTTTACAGAAGTAAATATATAAGTCTAGGCATCCACAGGGATTATGGCCTGTCATTGGCTGGTTTAAGTGGCCACTTTTCACACTGTGTAACATTCACCATTCTGCCTATGTTCGAAGATTTAGACATACTTAAAACAAGCAAGATACTTAATACTTCAAACAACTCCGTGGGGAGAAAATCCAGCCAGTCTGCAAGCATTTAGACATACTTAAAACATTGTTGACGTATCTGGCATGTTAATTTATTTTTATAATACATTGACATATAAATCAACATAATTACATAAAATCAGCTTTAAAACAAACAAAAAATTTACAATAAACCTAATTATTAACGACGTTCTTACAAGGTTACGTCATTTTGCAAAAATGTTAGAGATGGGACAAATTGACAGTGTAATAAATAATTCATTTGTTCGTGAATAAAAGTATTGAATGTCTTATTTTTTAGTAAATAATTGTCTGAAACACACTACAATAGGCTTGTGTTTGCGTTTTTATATAAATTTTCAAAAAGTTCCATGATTGCATGAAAAAACTGATAAAATCGATTTGATCGGTGACTCCCAAATTCCCTTCTCAAAAATGTTTTCCCTCTCTGTTGCGACAAATTTAAATATGCCAGATACAAATGATTTTTCGTGGGTCAATATTAATCACTCCTTAGACGTCACTACAAAGTTATGTCGTCACTTTTGCTGACAACGGTCGTTCTAATCAAGCTATATTTTAAGGACTATAGGTACACAGATTTTAATTACTACTACTACTACTACTACCATCACGCCATTTACCCGTAGGGGTAGGCAGAGAGAATGGACCGCCACACACGTCTATCCTGGCATACAATCCTAGCCTCTTCCACATTCATACATCTTGTCATACATGCCCTTCGGTTCTGTCTGCTTTTGACATGACCAGACTTAAGATTTTGGTTTATCTGATCATGCCACGTCTTCCTCGGTCGTCCTCGTCTAACGTTGCCGTTCATTTTTGCTATATATACTTGTTTTACCATTCTCTCGTCGTCCATTCGTTCTACGTGACCAAACCATCTCAGAGACCCACCCTTTCTTAATCTTATTTTTTTAAATTTTATTTTATTCAGAAAACATACAGTAAAAAACAATTTTTTAACATAAAAAGACCAATTAAGTTTTCATAAATTAAAAAGATATAAACATTAAATGTGACAAAAAAAAAAAAAAAAATAAGAATTTTAAGTGAGAAAAGAATAATTGTTGACATTTGCGTTTTCCACGGAGGTAATAAATTAAAATAAATAAAAATAACGATTGTACACTCCGAGCCATCCACGCACACACATGAACGCACATATAAATATGATGAATGAATGATTCATGCTCTTCATTCATAATTCGTTTAATCATTAAATCAAATGCAATTTTCCACTCTCACTTTCCTTCAATCATCCTTTTCCACTCCTTATCAATTTCCTTCTTTTCCTTTCCACTATCTAGTTGTTTTGTCCTTATTTATCTTATTTTAATATATAGTATATTTATTATTTATATAGTTTAAACTTCAAGCCGTCGTCGCTTTATTACAGTATTATTTAGTGAATACATATAATTGGATGGCAGGCCCTACTATGTATACATTTTATATGATTTAAAAAAATAAAATATTCATATAACCTGTACATCTGTTTGTATTCGAAATAAATAAAATAAAACATACACAAACATATACATTACATGCGGCACATATCTATATAGATAGCATAAACCACTCAAGATGCACATTCAGCAACTAGCCCAAATAATCGACCCCATGAAGAAATTTTCTGTACAAAGAAAACATAGATAAACTAACTGTATTACAAAATAAAGCCTTTAGAATCATTTTGAAAAAAAACAGATATACGAGGGTAAAGTCGATGGTAAATGAAATGAAATTATTAGCATATAAACAAAGAATATTTTACAATACAATGATATTTGTTCATAAAATTATAAACTCTAATAAAAAAACAGAATTTTGGAAAAAAATTGATCGGAACCAGCATGAACACGATCACAATACTAGAGAAAAGAACAAAATTAGACTTCCATTTAGGAAAAAGGCAAAGTCACAAAATTCCATTTTATTTAAAGCAATTAAAAAGTATTACGAAATGGAAAAAAATATTTATGAAGAAAAAAACATATCAAAATTTAAAATAATGGTCAAGACATATGTGATAAACAATTTATAAATTAAATATATTTGCAATGTTATTATTAAAACACACATAACAATATGTATGATATGTGTGCCCTACTTTAAGATTTAAAAAAAAAAATTAAAAAAATGCAACGTGCAGTTAAAAATGTCTACATCAATACTGAGTCCGTTATAATTTCTACGAATTTATCAATTATACTTGTCTCAGATTTACACTCTCGCCTGATTTCATCATTCGTAACCCTGTCATACATTGATTTCCCACACATTCGTCTAAGAGATCGCATTTCAACCGCGTTCACTCGGCTTTCATCCCTCCTCTGCCAGTTCCATGTTTCACTTCCATACATAAGTGTCGGGACTAAAACTCCGTTTTTGTAATGATTAAATAAATAAATAAAATCGTACACATCTCGATATTCTACCCGAGTCAGATTGCCCAAATCAATCAATCAATCAATACATTCGCCACGCATATGAAATGATGGCAACCTTCTTAAAAGTGTTAATATGCAATTATTGAGTGACGGTAAATTCCTGGCAAATATGGCGTGCATTTATTTACTGGTAAATTATCTATTGCGGGGGGAACTCAGCCACTTTCTGACTCATTTTATAACAAAATGTACATACGGGTAGGCCGATATTTTTATCATCCCAATTTTAAAATGAAAGGGGTCTAAAAAGTTGCCTTTTGGACTACTCAAAATGCAAAAAATATTTGATACTACTTTTAGCCCTCAACCAGAGCTGTATTTTTATGAAAACGTCTATTTTTGCGCTAAACCGGCTGTCATTTCGTATTTAAGAAAGAAAATCAGTCCAATTTTTTTATTTATTTATTTACAATTTTAAAAAACCCGTTAGGGTTACATTAGAAATTTAATATTGTCTAGTCATTTTATGTCTCGTCTAGTCTAGTTAGTTCAGTCATCATGTGCTTTTTCAGATTGATTTTAAATTTGTCTCCATTAAAAGTTTTCAAGTAGTAAGGTAGGTCGTTGTAGTGTTTAAGTCCATTATGTAGTATTTTTGACTGTCTTGTGTTTGTCTTTGCTTTTTCAATATGATAGTGTTGTTGTTGTCTGGTGTTATATTTGTGTATGTCAGCATTTTTGACTAATATTATGTCGTCGTCTTGTATGTTTCCCAGTGTTATTTTGTGCACAATTTTTAAGGTCTCAATTTTAGTCAAGTAGTTTATGTCAAACTGGTGTGTTTTTTTGTACAGTTCAGTCGTAGAGGTCAGGTAGGGTAGGTTGTATGTTAGCTTAAGAATTTTATTTTGTTGTCTCTGTATTCTTGTTATGTCTGTCTTGTTATCAGTTCCCCAGAAGGCGATCATGTAACTCAATTCACTTTTGACATAGGCTTCGTACATCATCATTTTTTCCTTTCTTGATATAAAATCTTTAATTTTGTAGAAGAGGCTATGTAGTGATGCCATTACTTTAGTGCGTCCGTCTAAATTATATAATGTGTTAACATATTACAACAGACATAAAGAACACTTAAGAGAAGGAAATATAGAAGTCTAGGCATCCACAGGGCTTATGACCTGTCAATGGCTGGTTTAAGTGGCCATTTTACAAACTGTGTAACATTCACCATTCTGCCCATATTCAAACATCGATATTCCTTTCATTCTTTCATCTGTTGATGTTTGTGAAGTTAAAGAGCTGAAACCTTTATTTATGCGGGTGAGATTCATCTAATTGAATTATTTCACCTACATACTAGACTAGGCAACGCCTGAAAATCTTATTTTTTCAATTTCTATACTTTTTCGTGGACCAGGTAGATTTATCAAAAATATTTATAGAGTTTTTCCAATTTTTTGTAGACAAGGACTGGATTCCCGATTGTAGTAAATGGGTAGCATTGTTTTAATGAGCCACTGTTCCCTTTAATATTAGCCAGGCGCTCAACAGAATCAGTTCCGCGGAGTCTAAACTTTTCTCATTTCGGTAGTTTAAAAACGTGCTCAAATTTGTAATGCGATTAAGTTATATATTTACTAAAAAAAAAATAATTTATAAATATATATAATTGACAAAATATTTTATCTATTATCAAACCTCGGTTGAGGGCCAAAAGTAGTATGGAATATTATTTTTAATAATTTTTACGTTCAATGTGATTCAAAATGCAACTTTTTAGACCCCTTTCACTTTGGTGTCTCAAAAAAAAGAGGCGTTGCCTAGTATGTGAAATAATTCGACCAGACAAATCTCTTCTCAACAATAAAGGTTTCAGTTCTTTAACTTCAACAGATGGAAGAATAGGGTATTTTCATAAACTGGGGATATGATTTTAAATGTATTTAGTATTTAAAGAATATATTTACGATTGGGAGCATTTTACTATAAAAATCTGAAACGAATGCTTTCATTTATAATTTCCTATTTAAAGTTTGATAGAAATAAAAACGGCCCGTAACTGGCCAAAAGGGTTGATGACGTCACGTGTGACTTATAGATCCTACGTTCACTCAAATCCTATACTGAGATACTCCGACGCGGGCGGCTTGTGGCTTTTTATTTGTTTTTTATAGTTAAATTTCATCTTTTCCTTTACTTTTTTTTGTTTTCATTTATAAACATCTATTGCATTATGACTGACATTGATTTTTTACAAGGAAAATCCGATAACTTGCCCAAAATAGATAGATTCATGATGGGTATTTTTTTCTCATCCAATACAAACTTTTTAAGTTCCGAGTATAGAAATGTAAAGGCCGCAAGGTAAGGAAATATACAATGTTTGCTTCCAGAATGTATTCATTTAAATAGTTGTATTATTTGCATGTACTATAAATGTATTGTTTCGCGTACATTTAATGCAAAAGGGAAGTAACGTGACTTTGACACAACATAATCCATAAATACCATTGCTTGTAAACATCGCTGTTGCTCGAGTGCGTGTTAATGCCTTTTTTTTTATTATATGCGATTAACTTATCAATATATCAGCTAGGGAAAATTACGGAGACAATGCCATAGGTTACATTCAAGTAAAACGGACGGGTGATATTTGAATAAAATAATTATTTCTCAAAATAATTCAAAATTTACAAGACTGCTTTCTTCTTCAATCAGACATTAACTCTTTTAACCGATGGTGTAAAGTCAATAAATTAGAACTAAATATTAAAAAATGCAAAATAATGTCATTTCATAGAACAAAACAACCAATTTCCTTCGAGTACCTATTAGAAAACTCCAAAATTGATGTAGTCAAGTCCATCAGAGATTTAGGAGTTGTTTTGGACTATAAACTGACATACAACGAGCATATAGATAATACAGTAAATAAATCACTGAAATTACTTGGCTTCATTAACAGAATATCCTCTGATTTTACTAATGTCCGTACAATCAAAACTCTTTATTGCTCAACTGTTCGCCCTCTTCTAGAATATGCCTCAGTGGTCTGGTCTCCATTCTATGTTAATCGCATAAATCACATTGAATCAGTCCAACATCGCTTGCTTCGAAAAATAGCGTGGATGCTCGGACTAGAGAGAGATAATTATTCTTATGCTGAAATAGAGTCAATGTTAAATATTTCTAGTCTACAAAAACGTAGAACTAATATTGACTCCATATATATGTTCGGCATACTAAATGGTATAATCGATGTTCCATCATTACTGGGACAAGTAAAATTCAATATTCCGACTCGTAGATTGAGAAACAATGAAGTACTGTTCATCGATCAGCATAGAACAAACTATGGCCTAAATTCTCCAATGACCCGCCTTTGTCGTATTGTTAACTCGAGACAAGATCTGGACTTTTTTGGTTTAAGTTTACAGCGGTTTAAACGAGCACTAAATAAATAGTCCAGATCTTGTCTCGATGTCCCTTATGTTTGTCAATGCTTCTTTCTTTTTTCTTTAAATGTTTTAAACTATTCTTTTATTGTAATATTTAAACCTTATAAATTGTATACATGGACAATGTCCGTTAATAAATAAATGAATAAATAAATAAATAAATGAATGGTAAAAGGTCGAGTCACCCCAAAACATAAAGTTAGAACCAAAGCGTACTCGGTGACGTTGATTTGCGATGAAGTCTAGGAATAAATAGATTCCTGCAAGTGTGAAGACTGTCCAGCATCCCAAGGTCAGTTGCCATTTTGTAAATGCAATAAATTTCACAAATAAATAAGGTAGGTTTTTATACAGCAATTTTTTAGTCATTTCATTTTTTATTTATTTAGAAAACTAACAATTCTACAAATTAAACTTAGTAACATAAGTACAGAAATATAATACAAACTTAAACAATAACGTTCAAAGAATAAACTATTTAAGTATTTTAGTACCTGTCAAGCTTTATAAGTGCTTATTTCAGTGCCTACTGTTAGTCAATTTTTATAGTCTACATCATTAAATTTAGTATTTTGTTCAGTACAAGACCTACGGAAAAAAATATAGTGGTTTGTTTTTTTAACATCTCGTTTCATAAAGTTCAAATGCGTTCAATCATTTTTCCCTTAGGTACTAGAAATGGCCAAAACAGCTTTATTTGGCGTCTTCACCGTAGTGTTTGTGCACATCGGAACCAAACAGTACTTGTATCTTATAACTAAAGACATTTTATGCGCGTTCATTAGTTAAAACAGTGTAAAACAACCGATTACAACAAAAACAACACGTAGGCATACAAATTCGTATGAATTTGTTTGAACGGTCAGTCAGATTCGTGACGCGTGACGTCACAAGCCCATACGGCATCCGAACGGTCGTTTTGGCGCCAATTCAAAGTATACGTTTTTAAACCGCTCTGAAAAATTAACGCGTGGACATAAAAAAATAAAAACTGTACAGTTACCATCGTATTTTTTTTTCCTATTTTTTTGCGAAATAAAAAACAACGTGAAATTACCCAATTGAAGGAATTGATATGGATGTGCAAATATAGGCAGAATGGTGAATTAACAAATAACAACAGGGATGGAGAATACCTTAAATAAAGGAATATGGACACTAAAACCAGCCAATGACAGGTCATAAGCCCTGTAAATGCCTAGACTTCCATATTCCCTTATTATTATTCTCCATCCCTGTTGTTATTTGTTAATTTTAATGACTGCCGAGAGGGTGAAGTCCAGTCTTTTGTCTACGAACATTTGGACAAACTAAAATATGGTAAAGAATGGTGAATATTACACAGTGTGGAAAGTGGCCACTTACACCAGCCAATGACGACATGTCGACAGCATTCAGCCTGCTTTCATCCCTGTTTTTCCCAGTCCATACTTCGCTCCCATACATCAGGGTCGGGACCAGGAATTCGTTGTGAACTGCAAATTTCGCCTCTTGCGACAAACTTACCATACCTAATTCTTGATTTGCATGTTGGTTTAATTGGTGTCCTGACGAAACCGGTGGACATACACAAGTCGGTAAGTGGTTATATGCAAATATTTAATAACATTTAGTAAAATGTTTGGCCACAAAGTTAGTGCTTTATATATCGATAAAAATAATTTAATAAACTTGTCCGAAAACTGGTAGAGTTACCCTCAAAGGCTGGTTGACCTCCGAAGCTTCGAGTAATATATAAAACCGTCTAATGACGCCGGCGGGGAGCGTCCATCCGCGTCAGGAGTGCGTAATGGCGCCTTGGGACGTCTCACCGTGACGAAAGCTCCTTTCTTCCTTTCCTTTTTCAACCTTTCCATTCACACTCGGCAGAGATGGAACATTTTCGCAATACGGAAGCCACGCCATTGACAGATCGGTAGCCCAATCACATATAACTATCGACGTGCTTAAAAACATGCTAAGCATTTGAGCGATCACAATGAACAATAATGAACATATTACAACAGAGATGAAGAACATTTAAGAGAAAGTAATATAGAAGTCTAGGCATCTTTATCAACCTGGTCCATGAAGAAGTATAGAAATTGAAAAAATAACATTTTATGCGCGATCACAATGCAACATCCGTGAACACCTAATATTCAATGTCAAAATATTTACGTTTCGCGACGTATAATCCTGCTGCGAAATCACATATTTGAATTTCACAGGTGTAAATGTGGAAAATATTCCAAAACTGCTATTTTTATTTATTTATTAATTATTTACCACGTTATTTATTGCATTCAGCCGGTGGTTGGCAAGCCAAACGTCAGGAAAAGCAGTCGCCATAGTAATTGTAACTTAATTTTCACTTTTTTGTATTAGATACTCCTTACTATTTTGCAAATGCAATATATTGTATAGTTGATAAGATTAAGAAAGAGTCTCTGAGATGGTTTGGTCGCGTAGAACGAATGGACGACGAAAGAAAGGTAAAACAAGTATATATGGCGAAAATGAACGGCAACGTGAGACGAGGACGACTAAGGAAGACGTGGCACGATCAGATAAACCAAAATCTGAAGTCTGGTCATGTCAAAAGCAGACAGAACCGAAGGGCATGTATGACAAGATGTATGAATGTGGAAGAAGCTAGGAATGTATGCCAGGATAGACGTGTGTGGCGGTCCATTCTCTCTGTCAACCCCTACGGGAAAATGGTGTGATGGTAGTAGTTGTAGTCGCAATATATTGTATTATTTTTTATATACAGTGAACTGTATTTATTTACAAGGAAAACAAAATACAAACCGACACGAGCGTTGACTGAGAGATTACACGCACGTTGACTTATGACTACGATAACTTAAGCATGTTCAAAATTGTTCATTGTGGTCGCTCAATTGCTTAGCATGTTTTTAAGCACGTCGATAGTCATTTGTGATTGAGCCACTGGAATCAACCTCTTGAACGGTAGGCGAACGAGGCCGGCAAAATTAATTGTCAAAAGGGAAAAATTACGTTTTTTTTTTTTACATTTTAAATGTCATAAACGTAAAAAAAAATTTTTTTGCTAATTTTTAGTAGCAATATAAAAAAATATATTTGTAATTTTGAAAAGCTTTTCTGCGCATTTGTCGATCTGCAAAAAGCGTTTGATAGAGTTGACAAAGAAAAATTATGGAAGGTGTTATCGGAGTACGGAGTAAGCGGAAATCTAACACGTGCTATTGCTTCTCTGTATAAAGACAGCACGGCATGTGTTAGGATAAACGGATCATACACATCGTGGTTTGACAATCATAAAGGAGTGAAGCGGGGATGTGTTATGTCACCATGGCTGTTCAACGTGTATATCGATAACTGCATGAAATAACTGAAAGGCTTAAGAATGGGAGCAAAAATAGGTGATTTAAAAGTCAATTGTCTTTTGTATGCTGACGATGCTGTACTCCTTGCTAACAACAAAGAGGAACTGCAACTCTTGGTAACAAAGGTCTACGATGTATGCGAGAGAAGCGATTTGCTGATGAATGTCGATAAATCCAATGTGATGGTTTTTGAAAGAAATGAAAGTATGACTAAATGTGAAATCACTGTGAATGGAGTTATACTAAAACAAGTAGAGGAATCTGTGTATCTGGGAAGTGTATTCACTAGGGATGGAATGACTGAGAAAGATGTTGAAAGGAGGGTGAGTACTGGGAACAGAGTGAACGGTGCACTTAAATCGACCTTGGCTAATAAATGCTTAGTCACAAGAGGCAAAATTGGCAGTTCACAACGGAGTCCCGGTCCCGTCCCTGATGTATGAGAGCGAAGTATGGACTTGGAAAAACAGGGATGAAAGTAGGCTGAATGCTGTCGAAATGCGATCTCTCAGGCGAATGTGTGGTAAAACTATGTACGATAGATGCACAAATGTCGAGATCCGTACATTATGTAAGGCTGAGACAAGCATTATCGACAAAATCAAGAAAGGAGCTCTGCGCTGGTTCGGACATGTAGAACGAATGGACAGCGAGAGAACGGCTACGAATATTTACAATGCGAATGTTGGCGGATGCAGAAATAGAGGAAGACCGAGAAAGACATGGCATGACCGAATCCAACAAATACTCAAAGATGGACATGTCAAAAGTCGGAATAATCGGCGCGCGTGCATGAGAAGATAAATGAATGTAGAGGAAGCGAGATATGTATGCAAAGATGGAGTGTTGTGGCGTTCTATCCTCTCTGCCTACCCTTACGGGGAAACAGCGTGATGATTTGTTTGTTTGTTTGAATTCCCACAAAAACGGTCATCACATTGGCCACGCCCCTAATACGTCACGATTCACGTGTATTTGCTCCTGGCCATTGAAATTTCTGTAGAACAATATCACTAATCTTGACGTCACAAAAACCGAGGTCAAAATCGTCGCATTTTTCTAGCAAAGTATTTTTAATAAATTTCTTTTTTACATATATGTATGAAGACATTACTCCACAATATCAATATTGATTTTGAAAATACAATTATTTGTTCCTAAATCCATTTCATATAATTTTATCGGTATTCAGAGGATGTGATATTTTCATATTATTAAATAGGAGAAAAGAATATCGACGCCTGGTTAAGAACTAAACCTGATTTTTGTTCTTACTCAAACAAATTTACGCAGTAACTTAGAGTTTGCATCCGTTGTGTGGAGCCCACAATACATAACAAACATTGAAAGGATTGAAAATGTTCAACGAAAATTTTATAATACCTATATTATAAAAACAATAAAACGCTTTGTACTTACGGCCAATCTGCCAAACAAAATGGATGTTTTACCCTTGAAAATACACGCACTGTGTCTGAATTATGCTATTTATTTATTTATTATATATACGGCCTAAGCCAATTACAACAGTTACACGAAGAAACATAAATGCAAGAAACTGAACAAAAAGAACATAAAACTATTTAGCAAAGACAAACAAGGGCAAAACAATAATTGTTTACAATCTATTCAAAAAACGAAAGACCTAAAACTTTGAGCTAAACCATGCCAATCCAACTTCATCCCACACTGTTTAGTCTACGAAAAGCCGGAAGATCTATCCCAAAGAATTCAAGTCGTGTGACGAATTGACTAATCTACACACTCTGGACATTGGGGCGTAAAAACAGAAGTTGCTCTTAGAAGATTAAATAAATAGCAGATTTTGACTTCCGATGACGCGGTTGGGAACATGAAAAGAAATTGATTGCAACAGAGATGGGACATCACTTATGGCATTGAGTATTTTGAAAATACATATAAGGTCCATCTCAGTTCTACGTCTCTCCAATGAAGACAGATTAAGAGATTGCTCTATTTCAAAGTAGGAATAATGACCCCTTTGTAATCCGAGCAACCATGCCACTTTGCTTAGAAAACGGTGTTGGACAGACTCGATATGGTCAATATGAGTCCTGTAGAATGGAGACCAAATAGGAGAAGCGTATTCTAGATGGGGTCGAACTAGTGAGCAATAAAGAGTTTTGATGGTATTAATATTTTTGAAGTCCGCCGTCACTCAATTGGTAAAACCGAGAAGTTTGAGAGATTTGTTTACAATATTATCAATGTGTTCGCGATAGGAGAGTTTACTATCTAAAATAATGCCAAGATCCTTTATTGACGAAACCATTGAAAGGGAAGTATTTATAAAATTATTGAATAATAAAGTAGACTATTTTTACCTACTCTCCGAACTAATCTTAATGTCCCTTTTCGCGTGACAAGAAATAAGTATTCATTCCATCTGCCAGTCTGTAGCACTAACTATGCACAACACTCTTTCCACAATCGTTCTTGCTTAAACTATAATGCTTTTTTTCATCTATTGATATATTTGACATGCCCCTTAATTTATTTTAAAATAAATTACGACTCATTCTTTCTGGCTGCGATACGCTCCCACTTGCTATTTAATGATGCTCACGCTTAAGCTAGGGTTTCCTAGGACAGCGGTGCCCGTATTTTAACGGCCGTAGTAAACGGTGATGCGGTAGACAGCCGTCGTAACGTCGACTAGAGAGTGGTTTCCTGGGGAAACGGTGTTAAATGGTGTTGATAACACCGTTTTCCTAGGAAACCACACTCTAGTCACCGTTACGACGGTTATTTACCGCATCACCGTTCACTACGGCCGTTAAAATACGGGCACCGCTGTCCAAGGAAACCCTAGCTTTACACACACCTGAACACTTACTCCCACACAAATACACACCCTTTTGTTGTTCCACAATTTAATATGTATGATTTTTATTTAGAAACTTCGCTGGTCTGTCTGAAAACTGTATCTTTTTTAGGTTATTATATTATTGTCGTCTGTTTGTTTCTGAAAAATAAATAAATAAAATAAACCATCACGCTGTTTCCCCGTGGAGGTGGACAGAAATGATAGAACGCCACACACTCGTCTTAATGTTGAAATATTGTTTATTTATTAATATTTAAAGCATGAACTTTGTGGTCAAACATTTTACTAAATGTGTTACTAAGTGGCCACTTTACACGCTGTGTAACATTCACCATTTTGCCTATGTTTGAACATCCAAATTTCAATTCTTCCATTTGTTGATTTTAGTGAAGTTAAAGAGCTGAAACCTTTATTGTTGTAAAAAGATTCATCTGACTGAATAATTTCACAATTATCTTAAGAGTCCCAATCTGAACCAGCTCCCTCGGTATATTTGAAAATCTTAATGTAAAATCTATAAAACAACTTTGTGTAAAAGCTCTGTTACTATACGCACATAAACATTATTCTCTACCTTCCGTTACAAATACAAGAGTTACTGGATACTCCACCCTGATGCTGCAAAAATGTAAATACAACCTTCGGTCAAAGAGGATTGGCCTACTACTCGGTTAAAGTGTACAATCTGCTCCCATTATCCATAAGGACAATTAGTAAGTTCTCACAATATGAAATTGCTATTAAGAAATGGATAGTGGAGGTGGGTTGCGCACGGATCGATGAGTGGATCAAGCCAAATAGGTAAAATGTGTGTACTGTATATGAATTTTTTTCTATTGGCCTATATAAATTGGTTATATTTTTTATTAATATTTTAGTTTTTTATTGTTTATTATTTTAATTATAATTAGTTTGGTTGGATTAATTACGTTTTTTTAATTGTTATTATTATGTTAACTTTGTTAAATAGCTAATCTTAGGCATGTTTCACATTTTGTAAAATGTTTCCCTCGGCATGGGACACCACCCCAGTGAGGGAACATTATTCTGTATAAAAAAAATTATACAAAAAATGTAAAAGTATAAATAAATAAAAATATAAAAAAATACTAGTAAAAATGAGAGTAACGGATGTAATTTCGCATTCACGAAATAAATATATTTAATTATTTAAATTTATTTCAACCGAGAGGGTAAACATTTTTAAGAAGGTAATATGGAAGTCTAGGCATTTACAGGGCTTATGGCCTATCGGTGGCTGGTTTAAGTGGCCACTTTACACACTGTGTAACATTCGCCATTCTGCCCATGTTTGAACGTCCACATTTCCTCAACTCTTCCATCTGTTGACTTTTGTGAAGTAAAAGAGCTGAAACCTTTATCACGTAATTCACTTACGTGCCACCGTTTTGTAGCAACAATTCACAGACAGTGTATACTTGTAATGCCGTATTAAATAGACTTCGTGAACTCGGCAATAGTTATTCCCGCGTATCTGATATATTTAGTGTAGGGTATTGTTCCTATAGAACAAACCTTCATAACTTTTTCAAAGATGGTGAATGGTAATTATATTTATTTATTCATGCATTTCATAATATATACAGTTTTTTGTTCACTTTGCCCAGCTGTATGAAACAGTACTTATGATTTTCTTGTTGTATTACTGTAGAATGTTTTATTATTTAAATTTTCTACTGAATATGCTGTATTATTTTTAGGTTAATTTTTTAAATATAAATCTTGTATAATTTTTAAAACAAAACAAACAAACAAACCATCACGCCGTTTCCCCGTAAGGGTAGGCAGAGAGGATAGAACGCCACAACACTCTATCTTTGCATACAGATCTCGCTTCCTCTACATTCATACATCTTCTCATGCACGCGCGCCGATTATTCCGACTTTTGACATGTCCATCTTTAAGTATTTGTTGGATTTGGTCATGCCATGTCTTTCTCGGTCTTCCTCTATTTCTGCATCCATCCACATTCGCATTGTAAATATTCTTAGCCGTTCTCTCGCTGTCCATTCGTTCTACGTGTCCGAACCAGCGCAGAGCTCCTTTCTTGATTTTGTCGATAATGCTTGTCTCAGCCTCACATAATGTACGGATCTCGACGTTTGTGCATCTATCGTACATAGTTTTACCACACATTCGCCCGAGAGATCGCATTTCGACAGCATTCAGCCTACTTTCATCCCTGTTTTTCCAAGTCCATACTTCGCTCCCATACATCAGGGATGGGACCAGGACTCCGGTAAATAAATCTTGGGCATAAGAAAATTTATGTTTTTAAAAAAATATTAAGCCAAATATGTAGTGTGATGAATTTTTGTAAAAGGCAGATTTGCCGTTTATGTCAATAAAATAAAATAAAATAAAGTAAAATAAATAAAAATATAGACACGACGGCAGTATCAAGAATACTCTTTTTTTTCTTCTTAATTTGAATTCTGATTTTGATAAACTTTCTTACTCATAAGGAAACACAATGCCTTGAAACGCAAGAGCTGATGGTGCATTTGCGTCTAACCGCTTCCATACACAACAGATGGGACGAACTTTGACATACGGATCTGACACGCTGAGGCGCGGATAATTCCACTTCAAATTATTATTTAATATTTCATTTGATTTGTGAAATCGCTGTGAGTGGGTTTATACTGAAACGGGTAGAGGAATTTGTGTACCGGGGATGGAATGACTGAGAAAGGGGGGCGAGTGCCGGGAGCAGAATGAACGGTCTGTCTATGTCTTCTATGTCTTCTGGCTCATACTGATCATCGTGGTTTCGGATGTGACAGGGTTTAAAGAATACCCTGTATAATTATGCGTTAAGTATTTTTAAGGCTATAAATTAATGTGTATAAAATTTCTTAATATTGTTAATTATTTACAAAATTGTTGTATTTTTTTATGTATGTCTATAATAATATGTAGATATATGTATATAAATATTATTCATTATATACATATACACACCCACATATACACATATATACAGGGTGTTTATTACACCCTGTCACATCCGAAACCACGATGATCAGCATGACCAAGAAGACATATTGGCACATTAAATTTTTTTTTTAGAACGAATAAATTAAAAAAAATAATATATGAAAAATAGCAAATGGTTGGTTACTTCTGCAGGGGAGAAACGAGGAGGGGAAGGGGGAGTCTGATACTACGCCGCGCTTCCCTCACTTCTCCCCTGCAGAAGTAAGCACCTATATGTTTTTTTTAAATATCAAAAAAAATAATTCTTTGTTCTAAATATTTTTAAAAATATGCTAATATGTCTTCTTGCCCATGCTGATCATCGTGGTTTCGGATGTGACAGGGTTTAAAGAACACCCTGTATATATATATATGCATGTGTATATATGTGCGAATGTTTATTTATGGAAATGACGAGCACATAGGTACCCACATACGTGGGTACAGTTCCCTTTTATTGTTTCTTTTAGTTTTTCTTATAGTATTATTACTTTTAACCTAATGTGTATATGTCGGTTTGTATGTAAGAATATACATGAGTATGTATGCATATACATGTGTATGTATGTATGTATGTGTTTATGTTTATTTATGTACATGTATTACTTATGTTACATGCGTGTACTTGAATGAATTACTAATAAATGTAAAAGCCCGTAGGGTCTATAAACAAAAAAATAAACCATTTATGTTCGCCCTGTGTCGGATAAGTGGCATACTCCCTTATCTAAAATGCTCTTCAAACATTTGGACAATTAATAAAATATTTTTTTAATTTATTATATTTTGTGTCGGGGCTCAAGGTGTCAATCCATATATGGAAGATTTGTGTTTAATATATTGCTATTTAAGTTAAAATTTTCTATCGTACGCACAAATGTCAAAATCGCCCATCGAGAACTTGGTCCTCTGCGACAGGCGCGGGCCAAAATTCGCATTCGGAAATCAATCGACATTCGCCTCTGGGAAGAGGACGCGGAGGGGTCAAAGTCGCCCGCTAGACAAATGGCATTTGATCGATTTTGAAATAGCGAAGAGATGCCTCTGGGAGATGAAACGCATTACGCAACGACCGAGTTGCAGGCGAAAATAACCTTTATGCCCATTGGCACAGAGCGACTAATTGCGTCATACGTGGGTGGCTAGTTTTGAAATTTGGTAGAAGACGTTCTAAAAGTTCAGGAATCAAAGGTCGCAGGCGCCTGCGGACGGTGCACGCGAATTAGAACCGTATTTCATTTGATCGGCTTTGATTTCCGACGCGATTTGCGCGCGATGTTCGATTTTTTAGAACATCTCCGGCGCGCTTGTTTCCGTAGCGCCGCAAGCGCCCGCGCGCGGGCCGCGGGATTCTGCGCCCTAGCGCGCTAAGATCGTTCGACGTTCGAGGCGATTGTCGATTGCGGTGCCGCGGAGATGTCGATTTTTTAATAAGGTTAACTAGTATATTTCGAAGAGTATATAAGTTATTGCATATAGCGAATTTAGTACAGTTAAACTAAGTGTCTCAACAAAAATGGTACGTACACTACAGTTTTTAAAGAAACAGAAAAAAATATTAAAAAACTAAAAACATTTTTTTTAAATTCATCAAAATAATTTAAGACAGAAAAGACGAAATTGACACAGATCGTTTTAATTAAAAAAAATTATAAATTAAAAAAAAATATATTTTAAGTTTGTTTTAAATCTTTGTAGACATGGCTGGATTTAATTCCCTGGGATATTATTACGATATAAATTTATTGCAACAAAGAGGGGAAACATTTATGAGAGGGTAATATGGAAGTCTAGGTATTAAAACGACTTATGATCTCTCATTGGGTGGTTTAAGTGACCACTTTACACACTGTGTTACATTCACCATTCTGCATAAGATAACATCGACATTTCTTAAAGTCTTCCATCTGTTGATTTTTGTGAAGTTAGAACTGAAACCTTTATTGTTGTGAAGAGATTTATCTGATCGAATTATTTCACCTACTAGGCAACGCCTGAAAACATTTTTTAATTTTCACACTTCTTCTTGAACCAGCCGGTTAAATCATTCAATCAATGAAATCCAATATTTGTCTACAAACATTTGGGCAAACCCAAAATATTATTGATTAAACTGACTGGTCCAAGAAGAATCAAAATGAAAAAATATTTTCAGGCGTTGCATAGTAAGTTAAATAGTTCAGTAAGATGAATCTCACCCACATCAATAAATGTTTCAGCTCTAACTTCCCAAAAATCAAAAGATGGAAGAATTGAAGAAATTCGGATGTTCAAATACGGGCGAAATTGTAAATGTTACACAGTGTGTAAACTGGCCAGTTCAACCGGCCGATGACAGGTCATAAGCCCTGTTAATGCCTAAACTTCCATATTTACTTCTCTAAAATGTTCGCCATCTTTGTAGTAAAATTTTATTTTAAATAATTAAAAAAATATTAGCGTTTTTATAATATACCCAAATATTTCAATTATGGTGGCTGTTTTCACCGAGTTGTAAATAACTCACTGAAAATGGAAATCAAGTTGGGGTAGAGGAGGGTTCGAGTCTCTCAGTCAGCAACGCTAGCCACGGGGCCACAATCCATTTACATGTTAATCTTAATAGCTCCCTAGGGGGGTAAAAACCAGTTTACAAACATTTGGACAAACTCAAAAAATTGATCAGCGTCGCCTTGCTTATGATAATGGATATTCACCGATCAACTGATCAAGAGTCAGGTTACACAAAACATTCGCTCTTCCTGAATGCAGGACCAATTTATCTTTGGCGTTTAGGATACACCAGCCCAGAGTATGGATTTTGAGATATTGAACGTCTGTTTCTGTTTGATTAGAAATTCCTCCTGGCCTTCGTCCTGATCGCGGCCGCGTCCGCCGACGTGTCGCACATCGTCAACAGCGCTGATGCCTCCGCGCAGATCCTCAAGCAGAGCTCCGACATCAGCCCCGAGGGCAACTACCAGTGGGCCTTCGAGACCAGCAACGGCATCGCCGCGCAGGAGCAGGGACAGCTGAAGAACGCCGGCAGCGTGAGTACCGCTGACTAGCTTTGCTTTAAAAAGTTCCTCGTGAGATCACAAAAACTGACTGTTGATTAAAAGCCTAGCCCGTTGCGCTGCTAAAACTTGATAACTTCGTTACGCGGTCAAGTCTGCTGTGACCTAACACAACC
This sequence comes from Micrasema longulum, assembly GCF_059751315.1. Taxonomy (NCBI): domain Eukaryota; kingdom Metazoa; phylum Arthropoda; class Insecta; order Trichoptera; family Brachycentridae; genus Micrasema; species Micrasema longulum. The sequence continues at coordinate 31,921 of NW_028278827.1, forward strand.
TAACCAAATTTGGTATTGATAAGAAATTCCCATAAAAATCCATACCTGAAATCACCTTCCTTTTATTTATTTTTTAAAAGCCAATTCACAGGCTTACAAAAGCCCTCCTGGATTGGCATTAAGTAAATTGATTGAACTTCTTAATAATATTAGAAACTATTGAAAATTACAGTAGATATGGTGATAGCATCTTCATGGACATGAGAAGTGTGCCATATTTAAGCCAGGAGTCATAATGCTTGCTGTACTAACACTTCGACAGTGCTATTTAGAGGATCCTTGGCAGAGGTGAAAAGAATCTGCCGTTGTTCGAAAATTTCTTCCAGCAAAGACATCATCGGTATGCAAATTACAACGACATTGAGGTTAATCTGAGTGAGGATTTCATTCCTTTCCAACCACTACTCAATAAAAAGTCAGGAAACAAAATCCAGGAGTAAAATTTAAACCTTGTACATTATAAGAAATGTCTAGCCTAAAACGTCCTAGAAGATCAGAATGGAGCTAGAGTGGGTATATTAGATCAGACCTGACCAGATTGATGTCCTTGATAATCAGATGTAACATAACCCTTTCTCGACAACCAGGATAAACCTAGCTTTGTGTCCTAGAAATTCACCAATTGTTCCACGGATATCTCTATAGAACCAGTTATTTTGATGTGATCCAACTTGAATATGTAGATGTAAAAAAGAATTCTAAAACGTAGCCTCGACATCCAGAACTAATCCAGTTTTTCTCAAGAAATTTAGTCTAGTAATGTAACCTGACATAACCGTAACATACAACAAAATTAGTTGTACCCTAACTTAGCTTTGATATTTAAATCTAATCTACCTGAAAGAACCTAGCTAAATATATCCTAGAAAATCTAATGTCCGTTGTGTATCTTAGCCATGCTCAAATCTAACCTAGCCACGCTGACGTAACCTAATCTATTATATCTTACGAAATCTGATGTAACCTAAGCTGCCCTTCATGCGTAGATCTTCACATGTTTAAACCTTTTATGACTTACGTCAACTAACCTTACGTCATATTATTCGTGAGTCGTGATAAGTGACGATATATCCATTAGGATAGAGATGTTCTATCAAGTTCACAGATAGTAACTAAAAAAACCTAATGTATATTGCATTTTTTGCTTAAACTTGACCTAGCCAGCGCGAAATTCGTGAGGGTGTTGATTCATTCATTTGGAAATGAACAACTCTTTAAAATAAGTAATGAAGAAGTATTTTTTGCTAGGTGCTGATTAGCGTATCAGATTACCTCGGAAATATGTGTAAAGAAGCAAACTCTACATCAAAAACAGCATCGGAAATTGAAATAACGAAGGAAGATAATAAAATTAAATATTTAGAAGTAATGACAGATTAAAAAATTCCATTCAATCAAAATAATAGGATGGCAAACAAAAAGATTCCAAAAAACGGTTTAGGGAAGATTAATTAATAAAAAATCATGCAAAATTATCTGCAACACTCGGGTCTTTACACATTTTTTCATTATTTTTATTTTTAACATAAATTACGATAGTAACAGAATGAATATTTTTTTCATGCATACTTGGAATTAACCGAAAATGAGACGTTCGCGCCCTGTGGACGAACGATACATGACGTTTTGGAGTCAAACTTGTACGCGATGTTTATTAGAAGCGCAGCCGGCGGTCGTAACGCGTGACGTCAAAATGACGCGATGCCAACTGCGGGTCGTTTTGCATGTGCTCATTTTTAAACTCGAAAATTATAAATGAAAAGTTGTTTTGAATTCATTAATAGTTACATCATTGGAATCGTAAAAATCCACTCTATTTAGAGATGTAATATATTACATTTTCAACGTTTTTCCCGACTTGTGAAAATACCCTATTATTGAATCACATATTTAATACTGTAGCAACATATTTTCGACAAATAAAAAATCTGTTTAGCAAAATCAAGCTTGAAAAATGCGACACAAGTCTGTATTTGCATACAGACCTAGCGTTTTAAGCAAAACTTTTTTTACATCTTAAATTAATTTCAAAACAACGTAGGTCCAAACAAGTCCAATTTGCGTGATGTAAATCGGGCGATTTTATGAACGTCGCGCTAGAAGCTTTTGTAAGGTGTAAACGGAGAAATTAGCGTGCGTTATCCATGGGCATCGGCTCATACGAACCAAATTCAAATTCTGACAAAAAATAATATTGAACACGTCAAATTCAATTGAGAATAATTTCAGATTGTTTTTGAGCAAGATAAATATTTATTTCGATGTCCCTGATGTAAAAAAAGCATTAATTTAAATATGCCCGGCAGGACAACGAGACGTCATTTTCCATTTGAATACATCGGCAGTCTCGGAACAATCGAGGGCCTTGTACGAAGAGGGGGCAGATCCAGTTTGCTAAAGATTTTGGAAAATTATAAAAAAACTGTTTTAAAAGATAATGGTCATGTCTGGAATTATCAATTGTACCATACGCAAAATCAATGGTGTGGTCTTCAAAGTTTTTACTGCGTATTTAAAACATTGCGAAAGGTGTATCTGTTTCACTTTTGCATTCAAACGAGCCTTAAGGATTGTAGCTAATACAACACAAAAACATATTTTTTTAATGAAAAAATCATAATATATCCTCTCTAAATTGATGATTGAATTGACTCTTGCGCGTTAAAGAATAGCTTATTTTTTTTTACAAAGCGTTGGTAAAAAAAGTGCAACGGCAAAAATTTTGATCTGCCTTCCTTTTCAAGCAAAGTCCTTAAATGCAGATATTAATTCTTTGTTTTAAAGACATTACTTTGACGCAGTTCAAAAAGGAACCAAATTTAACATTTTCTGCAAGTTTATTACAGTCATGATTATAAAAACTAGCTTAATAAACTTTTTTGCAATCACGACTACCAAATGTATAGACTTCGTATCCACTGTGAAACTGAAACGCGTTACATTTATACTACTATAGATGTGCGTCCAATTTATGGACAGAACAGTGTGTTTGATATTTCAATAAGATTTGTATAACACGTTTGACATTTAACTAGATACGCAGTATGATATAGCGCCATCATACCTTGACCTCTTTGTGGCATAGCATAATCATCACTTTCTATGGCTATCGGTAGTTTTTATAACCAGTCGACCTTCGAGAATCATCTTCAAATCTAATAGCGCATAATGGCTTTCAAAACCAGTAAGATTTAATGAGAAAACGCGCACATACGTTTATAGTAATTGCCACGGAAAAAAACATCTAGGAAATGAGACTCATTTAAAACTAAGACGCAAAATAAACAAACAACTGACGTTCTTACGTTGATTCTGCAGAATACAGTTCTGTGTGTGAAATAGAAGCGGAACTCTGGACGAGTTTGCATCGCGGGATCTAAATTTAGCAGTTTTAGAAAGGTTCATTAAATGGGTGCCAGTGCTGATACGAGCTCTTGTCCCCTTGTATTAGTTCTCGCCCTTCACGCCCGGGTCTTTAGGGAGCCTCAGTGCTGAGTGGAGCATGTGTTCTCATATTGCTAAACTTCCATCTCAAACCCAGATCCCTCAAGTACCAAGCGGGGGCCAAGTGCTCTGACGTCGTCGGGTTTAACCGGTGGTCCCCCGAGGAAGCGGATTCTTTCGCGAAATAAAGCATCACATCTAAACATAATATTATCTGAGCCTAAACTTACCATGCCTTCATAAAAGGCGCATGATTGCGGATCAATTGTTTATTTATGATTTCATTAATAATCGGATCAACTATGCCGATTGATTTGCTGGCTGAAATCAATTTTAATATTCCCCTTCGTCGAACTAGACACACTAAGTTACTTAGCAACGATAAATTCTACACCAGAGCAGCTCAGAATTCTCCATTAGGAAGAGTGATTAGTCATTTTGCCAAATTTGAGAAGATGTGCGATCTTGATATATTTAACGACTCAGCTCTCTGCTACAAACGGAAACTGAGTCTCATTTACAATAACAATATTTAGCCGCGATTAGCCTCAATCAATAATATTTAGCCCATTTAAAAAAACATATATATAAAACAAACACCATATTTCACACAAGTAGAATCATGCGTTAAACATATTCTTGTCACAATTTGTTGTCCTGTCAGAAATTGTATTATTTATATTGTGTTGTGTACGTAATTGGTGCTGTGTTAGGTTTATATTTCGGGAACAACACTGGCTACGTTTTCCACAGAGGGTCGATTACAAACTCTGTTGGCTTATGTATAAGTCACTGCACATTTCTGCTCCGGAATATCTAAGGGAACCATGCATTCCAGATGAACTAGCTGACAGGCGTCTCACGCTTAGATCAGCACGTCTACGGCGAGAGGAAAAGTTATTATACCTCTACGCAAACAGCGCACTAAATTTAGTGAACGCGCATTTGCGTTCGCAGGCCCTACGGCATGGAATGCATTGAAGCGATGTTTCGGAAAATACTTAAAACCCACTTGTTCTCTAAATCATTTGAATAAATCCGTAGCATGTGACAACAAAATAAATTGTTTAAATTAAATTACAAATTTAAAAGCTTCAATTAAATTTATTTAACTATAGAATCACTATGTAAAGCGCCCTTGAGGTATTAAATTACGAAAATGGCGCTATATAAGTTATTCATAATAATAATTTATGTTTTTTGTAATAACACTGCAATTATACTGATACAGCACTGTTTGCACAGCAATAAACTTTAATAAAATAAAATAATAAAATCTGCACTGCAGTACCTGCCAAGAAAGGTTCATTCTAGCGAGGGGTTTGTTCAATCTGCGGTGTCCCGTAAAAAGGCTCTAGTGATAACCCTCACTTGATTTCGGCTAAGTTTCACTAGGTCGAAAGCAACCCTTTGCAAGTACCCCTTGAGAGCAGCCAGAGTGGAAAACGCTCGTCAGGGATTTCGGTTCTAATTTACACAAGGAACTATTGTCAACCATCTGCCTGTGTCTGCATCCGACTTTATGCTTTCTATAGAATATTTTTTCTAACATTTAATTTTCATCCATTTGTTCCGCGTGTTAATTGCGGATTGCTTTTGCAGGAAAACGAAGCCATCGCCGCCCAGGGAAGTTCCCAGTACACCGCCCCCGATGGCCAACAGATCTCATTGACCTACATCGCTGATGAGAATGGATACCAACCACAGGTGATTCAATCAATTACTTTTGAAATTCAAGAAAATGCCAAAAACCGTAGCAGAAAATTAAGCAAAACGTATCTTCCAATGTTTGAGGACGTCTAAAGCTATCGTAGAAACAGAATCGCAATCAATTAATCATTATCAATTAATCACTTCCACTATCTATTAAAACAATAAGTAACGAGAAAATGTTTAAAAAGGCTATACAAAAATGGATAGTGGAGCTGGGTAGATGTAAAATGGATTGTCTCATTCGCCCATACCAATATTGAATCAACTGCTCCACAAGTGTATAGCTTATGTTAGGTTTTTGTTATTTTCATTGTGTGTTTTGTAATATAAATCATATAGATGTACCTTGTTTTTAAAACGGAATATTTGTTGATTATCTTCGTTTTTTTAAGTTAGTCTTCTTTGTGTATTCTCAAATGTAATTTGAAAAAGTATATTGCTAAGTGTCCTCGTCACGGGAAACCCCAGTGAGGTCACATTATTTTTATTATCAATTATAGTTTGTAGGCAACCAAATATGAATAAATAAATAGATCAAAATTATTGAGTCGTGTTTAAGTAAGTTTAATTTCATCTTACCACTGATCATATTGCCTTCCATGTAAGAAAAATAATCAAAATACGCTGCAATTGGAGTACAAATGCAGTGCCTTATGCACCGCTGGGTGCGGATAGTTAAATGATGATGAAAACAAAAAGTTGCTGATATTTTCAGAATTGAGATTGCGACACGGTACAAATAAGAAGCAGGTAATGATGTAACGTTCTCTCAAACTGATTTCGATTTTGTTTCCAGGGTGCCCATCTGCCCGTCGCTCCCCCGATACCCGAGGCTATCCTCAGGGCTCTGGAATTCATCAAGGCTCACCCACCCAAGCCAGACCCAACCAACTAAATACAAACAACTAGTCTAAATCACACCGAACCAACACCGCGGAACCATCGGCAAGAAGCACCACTGGACAAAGAAGCGAAAAAACCAGCTGAGAAAGAACCGGCTCGAAATACCAACAACGCTTTTCAAAACATCCAATGATGAAAAAAATACAAAAATTATTTCTTTTTTTTTTCGTTTTTACAAATAGGCGTGTTTGGTTTGTTTGTCTTTTTTAAAAACAACAACAAGCTAAAAACATCACGTCTCATTTTAAAAACACGAAAATCTACCAAGACCTAAACGGATAAAAATCTAAAGCAAAACATCAAATTAGTATTGCCATGGATGCTAGACTGATTTTTAATGCGCAGCTGTAAAGATGTGCGTTAGTGAAAAAATTTACAGACATCAAAAATTTCAAAACAACACACAAAAAAAATCTAGGAGATGTCTAGTGAATTTTTGAAAAAATCCATTTTTGTCTGGTGTTTCTCTTTGCAAACTTCGGTACTGTTTCAAAAATGATACCGGAAACGAAATTATACAAATCTAGCTGATAAATATATATTATATATACTTATGTATTATAATGAACAAATACGATTATTTTATTGGTTGTTTTGTGTTATATACAAGACAAAGTGATAATTATAGTATCTTCCGTCCTATTCCTTCATCCCTATCCTGTTTCCAAATCTATTTTGTAAATAGTTTTATACTAAAACGAAAAATACAAAGTGTATATATTTATGAAATAAATAATATATTAATATACTCGACGTTTTTCATTTCTGCATCTGATAAAAAAAAAAAATCTGTTGGTGGAATTTCAGTACTTCTCTGCAGCTACAAAAGCTGGACTCCTCTCAAAATTAATATGATTATAAAAAAACAATCCTAATTTAGAAACAATCATTACTGATAAACAGCTATTAATACAGTAATAGAGGACTGGAAAGAAGACATTGAAAAAAAAAATACACATCAGCAGTTTTTCTAGATTTTAAAGCATTTGAGACTATTGATACAATAATAATATTTAAAAAAAAATCATTTATAAGAATAAAAAAGAATGCCTAAAATTGGTTTCAAAGCTACTAAAAAACTAATTTCGAATGACGAAGGTTACAATATTTTATCAAATCCAATAAAAAATCATTCGGGAGTACCCCAGGGCTTAGTGTTAGGGCCTATATTGTTAATCATATATATAAATATAAAATCAGCTAATGTTATAAATAATGTACAATAAAACTGTTTGCAGATGATGCATCTTTTTACATATCAGAAAATAATTATGATACAGTAAATAAATTAAATTAATTATGAATATTCTGAAAATATTTCAAAACGGCTGAAAGTGAATAAATGAATATATACAAAAAATACTGCTAGATTATTTGTACTGAAGTATGAGTGGTATTATATGCGATTTTTGACGCTTTACAGAAAATTAAAGGTCAGATCAGCTGACTCAGCACTTTAGCGGTGATTCGGTGAACCATACGTTTATTTGAGCCGAACGTTGCAACCTGTATCGTTCGACTTACTGCCATAGTCGTTTCGCGCCCGAGCTCGCGACTCGCGGCAGCCGCGCGAAATAATGTGACCTGATCTGCGAGCCGATTCAAACCTCCAGCTCAAATATTAAAAATAAAATAAAAAACTTTAATAATATGCAAGCTTCTACATTCCACTATGTTATATCCCAACTCAACACAGGGCTCTTGGCCTCATAGAGTTAGCGAAACGTTATGTTTTTTTTGGAATATATGTATCTTTATATTAATAAATAAGTCATTAATCGGGTTGTGGTCCCGTGGCTAGTGTCTCGGACTCACAGACCAAAGGTTCGTGGTTCGAATCCCACTCTACCCCAACTTGATTCCATTTTCTAATAGTGAGTTATTTACAACTCGTTGAAAATGGCCCTCAAAATTAAATATTTGGGTAAATCATAAGAGCGCAAATATTTCTTTAAAAAAAAAAAAAATTCTATTTAAATTTGTTGCAACAGAGAGGGAAAACATTTTTGAGAAGGGAATATGGCAGTCTAGGCATTTACAGGGCTTATGACCTGTCATTTGATTCAATTTTATTTATTCATATATATGTACATTACAAAATGGAATATCTTAATTCATACATATGGAAAAAATAAAAATAATTAGGTAAAATTAGGTATGTATAAAAAAAACACATCAGTATACATAATATCCAGAGAATAATATGTTAAAAAAGTAAGAGAATCTTGTAACGAAAAACTCCATCAAAGACATGAAAAATGTCAATGTCCAAAGTGATATTATTCAACGTAGAGATAGCCCTTCCAACAGGCATAACCATTGGCAGTATGGTCCTGTATATTGAAATGTGGAACAGTCTATGCGGACGCTGTCTAAGGTACATAAAAGCTAATACTCCGCATAATTTCAGGGTTGTCAATAATACGGCGCAACAATGGAAAGAAGTGCGTAGTTAAATACACATTCCTTCTGGTCTTCAAGCTGCTGTAACCGAGCATACCCTGGAGGAACTCAGTGGGATGAAGCCGTGGATAATATCCGCACTCCCTCATGTAGAGAAACCGAAGAAATTTCTTTTGAACCCTCTCCACCATAAGAGAGTACTTCAACTCACACGGTCATTTATTTACAATTTATAGTTTATTGTACATTATTTGAGACATTATTTGAGACATGGTCTTAGGAAATATGACTACATTTCTGACTATCGTAGGAAACTGAAATGGCTCAAAATTAGACAGCGGAGAGACTATCACTCCCTCTCACTTCTGTTCAATGTACTTCATAGTCCTAACGCTCCTATATACCTGTGTGAAAAATTTCAACGCTTATCAGTTCATGGTTTACCTCTTCGTTCTCATTCTCAAGGCACTCTCTTAATACCCATACACAATTCCTCTTTCTTCTCTAACTCATATAGTGTCCATGCGGCTCCACTGTGGAATCATCTCCCATCCACCATCAAAGATGTTACTACATTATCTCTGTTTAAATCACGTCTGAAGAAACATCTCCTTTCTCTTCCTTAATCTCTCCTCCTTTCCTTTTTCCTCTTTCCGCTTTTTCCTTTTTCCCATTGAGTAATAGTTTTGATTTAAGGTAATTTATAAACAAATACATTTATTTCTATTTTTATATATTTTTAACTTTTTAATCTTTTTTTTCCTATTGAATATGTTCTGTAACTTGAATTATAAAAATAAAACTTTTATTTTATTGGTTGGTTGGAAGAAATTGCCATTTGGCAATAAGCCCGCCAATGTACAAATAACATTATGTACAAAAAGTAAAATAAATAAATAAAAATAAATAAGTCCCAACTCCATGGAACTAAAAGTCCTGTATTGAGATGGGACGAGCAATTAGTTGACACAGACACATGATCTGTTCCATGTATCCGAAGGGGTTTTCCGGAGCAGGATTCTTCTACTACTTTGACATGAGTCTCTTTCGTGTAATTCTTTTTTTTTTATATAATATGTACGTATTGAGTGTATTTTGGTAATGTATATGTTATATTTAAAATAAACGAATTGAATTGAATTGAATATTTGTCGAGTTCGATCACGCCATTTTGAATTTCATATTTACTGTGGCCAGGCGGACGAAGACTAGTCCTGTGTGCGAATTAGAACCGGGGCCCCGATTACATCGGAAGATAAAGACGTCATACCTTCACCTTGACTGTATAGTTGAAGGTAAATTCTCTCGAGGGATTACGAAGATACCGACCCCCCCCCCTTCAAGTTTTGGGAAGGTAAGTATATCACCACAAATTATAGGATCAGAAAGATAAAAAATAATTTTAAAAAAAAACATAAATATGGCACATCAATATGGTTAACAGTAAATTCAAATTCAACATTCGGAAAATCATCAAGGAGTTTCCCACTCAAATCCCTCCCACTAAGGAAAATCCAAGTCCTAACTCCTTTCTTGAAAATAGTTTTTGTCCTCGAGAGCTTAATACGCTCTTCCAAAATATTGAACACTCTCGGTGCGATAAATGAGGGATGTATCTGAGCAAAAGTCGTACGGGTTTTGGGTATGACATAATTCATGCTCTGGGAATACCTCATAACGCTGGTTTAAATAGCCACTTTGCACACTGTGTAACATTCACCATTCTACCTATGTTTGAACATCCACATTTCCTCAACTCTTCCACCTGTTGACTTTTGTGAAGTAAAAAAGCTGAAACCTTTATCACGCGGGTGAGATTCATCCGGCTGAACCGATTCACCTACTAGGCAACGCCTGAAAACTATTTTCCAATTTTTATACTTCTTCTTTTACCAGGTAGTTAATTCAACAATGTTTGAGTATATTGAGGTATTTATTACCCTTGAGGTATTTTATTACGAAAATGGCGCTATATAAGTTATCCATAATTAATTTAATTTAATTGCCTTAAGCCAATTTCTTCCTACCTACCCAAACGGTTCAATTTGAGAAAATTAGTGGAACAGAAACGTATTGTTGGTATATTATAATATTTTCACTACAAAACAAAACTTATTTTTTTAAGAAACAAAAATTGACTACGTATCTACACTATACTATAAAGAGAGTAGGGGGTAGAGAGGGGAGGAAAGAGGGAGGAGAAAGGAATAACTAAAAATTTTAGGAAGTGTCATTTCTTACGTTTTTAAAATGTAAATGAAGAAGTATGTTTACTATTGATGGAAAGACTGAGAAAGACATTGAAAAGAGGGAGAGTGCAGAGAACAGGGTGAACGGTGCACTGAAATCTACTTTGGCAAACAAATTTTCATCGCAGGAGGCAAAACTAGCAGTTCACAATGGAGTTCTAGTGCCGACTCTAATGTGTGGGAGCAAAGTATAGAATTGGAAAAATAATTATGAAAGTAGGTTAAATGCTGTCAAAATGCGTTCACTCAGGCGAATGTGTAGTAAAATGACGCATAATAGGTGCACAAATGTCGAGATCCGTGAAGTGTGTAAGGCTGAGACACGCATTATCGACAGAATCAAGAAAGGTGTGCTGCGTTAGTTTGGACATGTGGAGCGAATGGACAGCAAAAGAACGGCTAAAAGGATCTACGATGCGAATGTGGATGGATGCAGAAAACGAGGAAGACCGAGAAAGTCATGGCACGATCAAACTCAACAAATACTTGAAGACGGACATGAGTGTGGGAAACTTTTTTTTTATATTCCGGATCAACAAAGTGATCTACAATCAATTTGTAGTCACAAAGTTGTTTTACCGGCAGGACATTACAGAATTTAAAATATTTTTTAGATATTTCATTTCCTCACATTAAAGTTTTCCTCGGATTTACACATTTTTTGTTGCTCTCTTGAAAACCGTAAAACAGGGGATTTACTGTTTGTATCTTCATATGAATAAATAAATTTAGCAATCCTGTAATGTTTACAATGTAAAATAATAGTTCTTACCCTGGTCACACAGGATAATAATAATAATAAAATTTTTAATTATTTTTTAATTTATTTTAATTTTAATTATGAAATATATTAATATACAGTTTTTTGTTCACTTTGCCTAGCTGTATGAAACAGTACTTATGATTTTCTTAATGTATTACTGTAGAATGTTTTATTATTAAAACTTTCTACCGAATATGCTGTAAAATTTAAGGGTTAATTTTTTAAATATATATCTTGTATAATTTTTAGGTTTATTTTTTTAAAATAAATCTTGGGTATAAGGAAATTTATGTTTTTTAAAAATATATATATATATATTAAGCCAAATATGTTAGTATTATAAATGTTTGTAAAAGGCAGATTTGCCGTTTATGTTAATAAAATAAAATAAAATAAGATAAGCATTAGGTGTTGGAGAAATAAATATCATGACAATATAATACTTTCACATCAAATTAAAAATATATAATCTGAAAAACCTTGACATTCGGATTATGGCCATTTACTTAAATTAAAAATAAGAAAAATTATCGAAATTCAAAAACCTGATTCGCGAGTCAGGGGTGTCAAAATGTTTGGTGTAAAATTAAATGTTCGTCTTTCTCTGTTCTTTCTGATCCTTCCTTCCGCCTCTCTTCATAGGATAGTGTAGATTTTTAGTTGATTTCGTTTTTAAAAAAATTTAATTGGTGGCCCCCGTGGTGTAGCGGTTAAGACGCTTGACTCACACGCGGAAGATTCCGGGTTCGATTCCCGGAGAGAACACAAAAATTGAATGTCAAACAAACGAACAAACAAACCATCACGCCGTTCCCCCGTAGGAGTAGGCAGAGAGGATAGAACGCCAAATCAATCAATCTTGGCATACAGACCGCGCTTCCTCTACATTCATACATCTTCTCATGCACGCACGCCGATTATTTGACATGTCCATATTCAAGTATTTAATGGACTCGATCGTGACATGTCTTTATCAGTCTTCATCGTTTTCTGCATCCATCAACATTCGCATCGTAGATCTTTTTAGACGTTCTTTCGCTGTTCATTCGCTCTACATGTCCAAACCGACGCAGCACCCCTTTCTTGATTCTGTCGATGATGCGCGTCTCAGCCATACACACTTCACGGATCTCGACATTTGTGCACCTATCATGCATCATTTTACCACACATTCGCCTGAGGGATCGCATTTCGACAGCATTCAACCTACTTTCATCATTATTTTTCCAATTCCATACTTCGCTCCCATACATTAGAGTTGGAACTAGAACTCCGTTGTGAACTGCTAGTTTAGCCTCCTGCGATAAACATTTGTTTGCCAAAGTAGATTTTAGTGCACCGTTCACCCTGTTCCCGGCACTCACCCTCCTTTCAATATCTTTCTCGGCCTTTCCGCCTCTAGTAAACATACTTCCCAGGTACACAAATTCTTCTACCTGATTCAGAATATCTCCGTTCACGCTGATCTCACATTTAGTTATATTTTCATTCCTCTCAAAAACCATCACTTTCGATTTATCAACATTCATAAAAAATCGCTTTTCTTGCATACAGAGTAGACTTTCGTTACCAAGAATTGCGGGTCTCCTTTGCTGCTAGCAAGAAGCACGGCATCATCCGCATACAGAAGACAGTTAACAGTAATACCACTTATTTTTGCTCCCATTCTTAAATCTTACAGTTCTTTCATACAGATATCGATGTAAATATTGAACAACCATGGTGACATTACACATCCCTGTTTGACTCATTTCTTTTTAAGATAATATTTAGTTTTATGTAAATTATCCTTACACTGTATAATATTCACCAGTCTGAAGATGCCAATTAGAGGGTGAAAGCGCTAATTGGTCAAACAAATTAGTGGAAGTGTACCAAGTATTTTTAAATAAATAACTTATATGTAAATTTATTTTATTTATTTATTCATTAAAAATCACATAATTAAATATTTATGAACTTATTAACGCTTTTTAGGCTATGCCCGTGTCAAGCCACAATAAATAACAATAAAAATACGTAGTAAAATTAAATAGATCAAATTATTATGACATGGAATAACAATCTAGAAAAAAAGGTAAATGTAATAAATGATTAAATTCCAAAGAATACAATGCAAAAAAGATAATCAGAAATAATTTTTGAAATATAAATTATACAAATTAAGAATTACACATAATCATATATACAAAATAGTGGTATCAATAAAATCAACAAAATAATAGTAAAATATAGTAGTATTAAAAAAAACAAAATAAGAGTATCATTTAAATCAACAGAAAAAGAATATATATATAAAAGCATAATTGAAATGATAATTGAGATATGTTTTCTAGAAACTCACTCAATACTATAGTAGGAAATATAAGAAATAGGAGCAAAAATCATATGCCAAATAATAGTACGTACTAAATTAAATTAAACAAAAATATATAATGAGACTATCACTCCCTCTAACTTCTGTTCAATGTACTTCATAGTCCTAACGCTCCTATATACCTGCGTGAAAAATTTCAACGCTTATCAGTTCATGGTTTACCTCTTCGTTCTCATTCTCGAGGCACTCTCTTAATACCCATCCACAATTCCTCTTTCTTCTCTAACTCATATAGTGTCCACGCGGCTCCACTGTGGAATCATCTCCCATCCACCATCAAAGATGTTACTACATTATCTCTGTTTAAATCACGTCTGAAGAAACGTCTCCTTTCTCTTCCTTAATCTCTCCTCCTTTCCTTTTTCCTCTTTCCTCTTTTTTCCTTTTTCCCATTGAGTAATAGTTTTGACTTAAGGTAATTTATAAACAAATACGTTTATTTCTATTTTTATATATTTTTAACTATTTAATCTTTTTTTTTTCTATTGAATATGTTCTGTAACTTGAATAATAAAAATAAAACTTTTATTTTATTGGTTGTACAGTGTTGGGACTAAAACTCCGTTGTGCACTGCCATTTATAATTTAAGGTGCAGATATATCGTTGACGTATATTTCTCGGCTCGCTGCCAGCCCTGTTTGCCGAGGACCTCAACTCTGAGTGCATCTTCACTGCATAGAATCATCAGGCAGCAATCAATAACACATTGGCGGGTTCGGCCATTTATTTTTGACAAAAGTCGAAGCTCGTTACCGCGACCGGGAGGTCAAGCGACGAAGCACGATTTCTATAATCATAGAGCAGACGTGGATATATTCATATTCGGATATGCAAACACGCCATTTCTGCCACTCACGTAACATGTTATTGAAAAATTATAATGTAACTCAAAAATCAATAATTCAAACAATTTTTAAAAAGCCCTTCAGGTACCCGGCGTCAAGTTATTTGAGGAATTTGAGATCTTAGATATAAGACAATTAATATATTGAGTTTTTCTACTGACATTTCTTGATGGAACTGCATTTTAATTTTAATAATAAAAATACTTAGTTTTTCAGATATAGGTTTTCAGAGAATCACTTAATTACCCCCCGGGCCCGGAGACACAGCTGTCGATGGAACTACCCACCAGCGGCCCCTGTTATAGTTTTAATTAAATTTAAATACACGTAATTCAAATACATTTTCATTATAATACTTCATAAAATTATATATTTTACACCAGTTTTAACACAGGACAGTCAAAAATACTACATAATGGACTTAAACACAACAACGACCTACCTTACTACTTGGAAACTTTTACTGGAGACAAATTTAAAATCAATCTGAAAAAGCACATGATGACTGAACTAACTAGACTAGACGAGACATAAAATGACTAGACAATATTAAATTTCTAATGTAACCCTAACGGGTTTTTTTAAATTGTAAATAAATAAAAAATATACATACAAACAAAACTTATATTATTATAATTGTTTTTGCCTTATACTTAAATTATTTTAATTTAAATTCTTTTATTTACATCATTATATAAATTCATGATTTACAACCCCTGCTTGCACTTGTATTTAATATAGAAATTTGTTTAGTCTCCCACCAGTCTGACGATGTCGGTCACGACGAAACCCGGTCATTGGTAAAAAAAATATATATAAATAAAAGTGGAATAAAACTATAAAGTATTTTTATTATTATAAATAAGGCAATTATTTATTTCCATAATAAAAATGTTTGTGAAAGCAATTTTTAAAATTATTTATTTAGCAGGTCGAAGAATTTGTATATCTGGGTAGTATGTTTACTAGAGATGGAAATATGGACAAGGATATTGAAAGGAGGGTTAGTGCCGGTAACAGAGTTAATGGTGCCTTAAAGTCTGTCGTAGCAAATAAGTGTCTATCGCAAAAGGCTAAATTAGCAGTTCATAATGGAGTTCTGGTACCAACCCTAATGTATGGAAGCGAAGCATGGAGTTGGAAAAAAAGGGACGAAAGTAGACTGAATGCTGTTGAAATGCGATCCCTCAGGCGAATGTGCGGAAAAACAATGTATGATAGGTGCCCTAATGTCGAAATTAGAGCAGAATGCAAGGCTGAGTTAAGCATTATCGACAAAATTAAGAAAGGTCTTTTGCGATGGTTCGGTCATGTGGAGCGAATGAATGATGAAAGAACGGCTAAAAAGATTTATGATGCGAATGTGTCTGGTTGTAGAAGTCGAGGAAGGCCGAGAAAGACATGGCATGATCAAGTACAACAAATTCTTGAAAGTGGTCATGTGAAAAGTCGGAATAATCGACGTGCGTGCATGAGAAGATGTATGAATGTGAAGGAAGCAAAGGAAGTGTGCCAGGACAGAGTGGTGTGGCGTTCTATCCTCTCTGCCTACCCCCCCGGGGAAATGGCGTGATGGTTAGTTAGTTAGTTAGTTATTTTTTTATTAATAAATTTCCCATTTTTTAAAATCTATATTCCTTCAATTCTTTCATCTGTTACACAGTGTGAAAAGTGGCCACTTAAACCAGCCACTGACAGGTCATAGGCCCTGTAGATGCCTAGACTTCTATATTACCTTCTATTAAATGTTCTTGATCTCTGTTGTAATATGTTAATACAAACAGCTCCCAGGGAGTTGAATCCAGTCCTTGTCTACAAAAATTTGGACAAACTCGAAATATTTATTTATTTTTGCACCACAACAGGCCAGGAGGCCCAATTACAGTGGTGAATTACATCACAGAACACCCAGGCTTGAGAAAAATCACATTTTTATTTTCCGTGTTCTCACCGGGAATCGAACCCGGAACCTTCCGTGCATGAGTCAAGCGTCTTGACCACTTCACCACGGAGGCCGCCAAAAATTATTATTATTGTTAAAAAAAAAAAAAGAATTTTGTTAATACCTCATACACAACTTGTTTTCTTTCATTTCAACATCTACCCGCCCTTATTGAAAAACCCTTTATAAATATTGTATTTTAAAAAAGTTTTTTTTAATACTACAAAGGATAACTCTTAAAAAATATTGGTTTTCTCTTGTTAGACGGATGTTTTCAAATGGAAATAAATAGACTTGACCATGTCTCACTTCCATAACTAATTAAATGTTGCGATAATTTGCATAAACAACTTTACTAAAAATAGTAACCATTGTGAATACATTTCATATACCCATGGTTTTTGGTCCCATTATTTATTTATTTACTTCACAGTTTTTAAATGTAAAGAGGTTCATTGTTTCAGGTCCCGACTAGCTAGGAAATTACCGTGTTAAGGCGGGACCTTATTTTTTTTCACGTGTTTTTTTCAACACATGATTCTTCAAAAATTAAAAAAACACGAATATATTTTATTTTATTTTTGCACCACAACAGGCCAGGAGGCCCAATCACCGTGGTGAATTACATCACAGAACACCCAGGCTTGAGATAAATCACATTTAATTTTCGTGTTCTCACCGGGAATCGAACCCGGAACCTTCCGTCTGTGAGTCAAGCGTCTTGACCACTACACCACGGAGGCCGCCAATATCAAAAAATGGAAAAAAAAAAACAAAACATACCATTTATGAAAAAAATAGTTTTTTCATAAAAAAATATTTTTTCGGAAGAAAATTATTAGGATTTAAAAAAAAATTACAATGAATAATGTTCCTCTCAAGTTTCGTGGCTGTCGGCCACGCGGTGTTATGGTCAGCGCGTTTGCCTGCCATGCAAGAGGTCTCGGGATCGATTCCCGACATGGTTGATGTGAAGGTAAGATGATCAGTCTTGTTTATTTATTTATTAATTTTACAATACGCCCAAGGGGCATTTACAAAAAATATAAAGGTAAGTACAAACATAGTAAGTAATAATTTAAAAAATAAACAACGCTTTTTGTATACATGCAGAAACAATAAAAAGCATACTGCCATTCAAAATAAAAAGTTAAACTTTACATAGTAAAAAAATTATATATTTTTATTAGCAATTACTGTGCTTAGTGCGTCGTTCATTTTACTGCCCGCATTCACTCACCTTTCAACATATTTTTCTACTCTTCCATCTCTCGAAAACACGATTCCCAGATACACAAATTCTTCTACTTGTCAAAAGACATTCGTTGCTTACATTTATTTATACTCAATCAGTTTTGGAATATGGGATAATTGGATGGGGATGTGCAAATGACACATTGATCAAGCAAATAATAATTGCACAAACAGCTTTAATAAAAATTATCTTAAGAGTTCCAATCAGAACTAGCTCCCTCGGTTTATTTGAAAATCTTAATGTCAAATCTAAAAAACATTTTTATGTAAAAGCTCTGTTACTATACGCACGTAAACATTATTCTCTACCTTCCGTTACAAATACAAGAGTCACTAGATACTCCACCCTGATGCTGCAAAAATATAACAAAATAAATACAACCTTCGGTCAAAGAGGATTGACCTACTACTCGGTTAAAGTGTACAATCTACTTCCATTATCCATAAGGACAATTAGTAAGTACTCAGAAATGGATAGTGGAGGTGGGTTGCGCACGGATCGATGAGTGGATCAAGCCAAATAGGTAACATGTGTGTACTGTTTATAAAATTTGTTCTATTGGTCTATATAAATTGGTTATGTTTTTATGATTATTTTAGTTTTTTTATTGTTTATTATGTTAATGATAATTAGATAATTGGGATTATTTACGTTTTTTTTATTGTTATTACTATGTTAACTTTGTTAAATAGCTAATTTAAGGCATGTTTTACATTTTGTAAAATGTTTCCCTTGGCACGGGACACCCCAGCAGTGGCGAATTGTGATTTTATTTACAGGTAAGCTATAAAAAAATATTATATATTTGTACCTACTTAGAAGGTACATAATATAATGTAACAAATATATACTATAAATTGACATTTTTCTGTGGCTCTGTGTGATACAACAACTCTCATCCATGAAATCAACTCAAACGACGTAACTTCGTGATATATTATATTATATAGATATATTATCCATTACTTTAATATATAATTCATTAAAAAATAAATAACAAATACCACTATGAATTCAGTCGATATTAGGTATTCGATTGAAATGTCAACTGGCCGCATTGTTCTAGTAATTAATAGTGGTAAAAATGACCGCGTGGAGCGCTATATGTCCTGCAATATGACGCATGAAAGTAATTATGGTCTTATGTCAAAAGTACCAACTCAAAGAAAAACAGTCCTTAAGAAACAATGTTTGAAACACTGTTTTCCAAATCAAGAATCTTTAAATAATTTGTGTAATCTGCAAGTTTAATCTAGGGAAAAAAAACCCGCACTGGGGTTAAGACATTCAAAATATAGTATGCTTATTTTTATGAAACAATAAGCTGGAGAATAGGCTAGTTTCTTGGCACTAGGACAGCGGTGCTCGTATTTTAACGGCCGTAGTGAACGGTGATGCGGTGGACAGCCGTCGTAACGATGACTAGAGTGTGGTTTCCTAGGAAAACGGTGTTATCAACACTATTTAACACCGTTTCCTTGGGAAACCACTCTCTAGACGATGTTACGACGGCTTCCCACCGCATCACCGTTCACTACGGCCGTTAAGATACGGGCACCGCTGTCCTAGGAAACCCTAGCTTAAGCTAGAGAATCGGCTGGTTTCTTGGCACACCGCAGGCGCTGGGCGCGCTTTATTAATATTAATATTTATATTAGGATAAAAATACGAACGGTGGAAATGATTTAAAATAAATAGTATTTTTTTTTAATTTTTTTTTTTTTAAATATCCCATCCCTACAGAGATGAGGTAGAATTTTTTCAAATTCAGGATTATGGATATTCGAGCGTTTACAGGGCTTATGACCTGTCATTGGCTGGGTTAAGTGGCCACTTTACGTACTACAACATTCCCCATTCCGCTTATTAGCGAATATCGACACACATACTCCCCCTTGGGAGAAATCCAGATTTGTGTATGTACAAAATACACGTACCAAAAATAATGTTGTGTAAATGGTAATTATTTATTTGTTTTTCTGTAAATAAATTACAATAAAACATTATTATGGTTAGTCAAATATAATGGTAAGCTGTGCATAATCGCTTCTATACACGATTCGCCCCTGCACCCCAGTGAGGGAACAGTATTCTGTATAAAAAAATAATACAAACAATGTAAAAGTTGAAATAAATAAATGAGATTATTTTTTGGTATGTGTATTTTTGTACATACACAAATCTGGATTTCTCCCGAGGGGGAGTAGGTATATATTTTTTTATCAATATTCCTAACACGCTCCAACACGCTAGTGAATGCTTTCTCATTTAATAAGATATATACAAGAATCAAAATGATACCAGTGTCGATATTCGCTAATAAGCGGAATGGGGAATGTTGTAAAAAAACGTAAAGTGGCCACTCAACCCAGCCAATGACAGGTCATAAGCCCTGTAAACGCTCGAATATCGATAATCCTGAATTTGAAAAAAATCTACCTCATCTCTGTAGGAATATTGATAAAAAAATAAATAAATGAGCCCTGTAAATGCTTAGACTTCCATATTCCCTTCTCTAAAATGTTTTCCCTCTCTGTTGCAACAAATTTGGATCTAAATAATTCGTCGCTACAAATCAATTTAGATGAGTCTAATCTTTGGTCAGTCATTTCTCTAGCTTCAAGCTGGATCTTTATGCAGCTGGGCCCATCGATATTACAGCATACTATTATAGTCAGCACGTATGGTTATAATGTCCATCTATCACATCTCGTTAGAAAAGTGGGACGACAGATGAAGAGATTTATCTTGTCAAAACTGTACAACTTAACAGGATGTTTTTTTATATATTATTATTTTAGATTTGCTTATGAATGTTGATAAATCGAAAGTGATGGTTTTTGAAAGGGATGAAAATATAACTAAATGCGAGATCGGCGTGAACGGAGATATTCTGAATCAGGTAGAAGAATTTGTGTACCAATTTGTGTGAGAAACATTTTACAGTAAGTATAATGAAACATCGGACTCGTGGTGCAGTGGTCAGCGCGTTTGCCTACCATGCAAGAGGTCTCGGGTTCGATTCCCAACATGACACGAAATATTTATTTACAAATGTGTTTTTACACTAGAATATTTCATAGTCCCCGGACTGGTAACTGAAGTGTAAGATTGATCATCTTTTCTTCATGTAACAAAAATGATCACTGGTATAGTGAATTACGATATTATGATAATGAAACAAGCCGTAAATTAGTTATTTAACATCTTTAAGTAAGAAAATAAAAATAAAATTAATCTATTTCATTGAAATTATTTATTGACAATTCTTGATGGAATTCCATTGTAATGATGTAATAACTTACATAAGTTATTTATTTAAAAAATACTTGGTACACTTCCTTGGTGAACGGAGATATTCTGAATCAGATAGGAGAATTTGTGTACCTGGGAAGTGTGTTTACTAGGGACGGAAAGGCCGATAAAGATATTGAAAGGAGGGTGAGTGCCGGGAACAGGGTGAACGGTGCACTGAAATCTACTTTGGCAAACAAATGTTTATCGCAGGAGGCTAAACTAGCAGTTAACAACGGAGTTCTAGTTCCAACTCTAATGTATGGGAGCGAAGTATGGAATTGGAAAAATGATGATGAAAGTGGGTCGAATGCTGTCGAAATGCGATCCCTCAGGCGAATGTGTTGTAAAACGATGTATGATAGGTGCACAAATGTCGAGATCCGTGAAGTGTGTAAGGCTTATAGTGGTAACATTTTTACGCCTAGACGCATAATGAAAGTATGTCAATTTAGTGCGTAGATATGTGCACCGTAGCGTACACTTCCCCTTGTTACATATCGATGTACCTACCGAAAACTTGAAGGTGGGGGGTCGGTAGTGTATCTCCGTGATCGATCGGGAGAATTTATCTTAAGTATGACGTCATAACGAAAGTATGTCACTTTGGTGCGTAGATATGTGTACCGTGGCTTACGCTTCCCCTAGCTACATATCGATTTGAATACCCAAAACTTGAAAATAGAGGGTCGGTAGTGTATCTTCGCGATCGCTCGAGAGTAGTTATCTTCAACTACACCGTCATGGTTAAGGTGTAACATCCTTAAATTTCCATTGTAATCGCGGCACGGACTAGCTTGACTCACGCACGGAAGGTTCCGGGTTCGATTTTCGGTGAAAACACAAAAATTAAATGTGATTTTCCTCAAGCCTGGGTGTTCTGTGATGTAATTCACCACTGTTATTGGGCCTCCTGGCCTGTTGTGGTGCAAAAAAAATCTCTTTGAATCACTTCACCCTTATGTAACATGTAACGAATCGGGTTGTGGTCCCGTGGCTAGTGTTGCGGACTCACGGGCCAGAGGTCCGAAGTTCAAACCCCACTCTACCCCAACTTGATTTCCGTTTTCTAATAGTGAGTTATTAACAACTCTTTGAAAATGGCCACCAAAATTTAAATATTTGGGTAAATTATAAGAAAGCTATAGTCCTTAAAATGTAACATGATTAGAATGACAGTTGTCAGAAAAAGTGGCGACATAACTTTGTAGTAACGTCAAAAGAGATATTTATATTGACACACGAAAAATCATTTGTATCTGGCATGCTAATTAATTTTTTTAATACAATGCTTGAAACATAAATCAACATTAATATATAAAATCAGCTTTAAAATTAAAATTGAATTAAAATAAACCTAATTATTAACGACGTTCTTACAAGATTACATCATTTTGCAAAAACGTTAGAGATGGGACAAATTGATCGAATAAAAAAATATTTTTTTAAATATTTATATCCCTACAGAGATGAGGTAGAATTTTTTTCAAATTCAGGATTATGGATAACTTCAATATCAATACATAGATGGCGCTCCAACTCGCTTGTGAATGGTTTCTCGTTTAGTAAGATATTTACAAAAATCAAAAATGTTACCTGTGTGGATATTCGCTAATAAGCGGAATGGGGAATGTTGTAGTATCTACTTAAAGTGGCCACTTAACCCAGCCAATGACAGGTCATAAGCCCTGTAAACGCTCGAATATCCATAATCCTGAATTTGAAAAAAAATCTACCTCATCTCTGTAAGGATATAAATAAAAAATCTATACATACTCCCCCTCGGGAGAAATCCAGATTTGTGTACAAATACACGTACCAAAAATAATGTTGTGAAAAAAATAATTCATTTGATGTTGTTCATGAAAAAAGTATAAATGTCTCATTTTTTGGTGAATAATTGAGTTAAACACACTATAATAGGCTTGTTTTTGCGTTTTTTAAATCAATTTTCGGAAACAGAGTTTCATGATTGCATGAAATAACTGATAAAATCGATTTGATCAGTGATCAGTAATTTCCCATCACTAATGAAATTAGTTTAACAGCTGTCATTCTAATCAAGCTATATTTAAGTTTGTCCAAATGTTCGTAGACAAAAGACTGGATTTCACCCCCTCGGGAGTCGTTAAGATTGCCAGCCAATGACAGGTCATAAGCCCTGTAAATGCCTAGACTTCCATATTTCCTTATTTAAGGTATTCTCCATCCCTGTTGTTATTTGTTAATCTTAATGACTCCCGAGGGGGTGAAATCCAGTATTTTGTCTACAAACATTTGGACAAACTCAAATATTGTAATGAAACCAACTGGTCCAAGAAGAAGTTTGAAAATTGGAAAATTGTTTTCAGGCGTTGCCTAGTATGGGAAATAATTCAGTCAGATGAATCTCTGCACAACGATAAAGGTTTCAGCTCTTTAACTTCACTAAAATCAACAGATAAAGGAATTGAAGAAATATGCATGTTCAAACATAGGCAAAATGGTGAATGTTACAGTGTGTAAAGTGGCTTCTTAAACCAGCCAATGACAGGTCATAAGCCCTGTAAATGCCTAGACTTCAATATTCCTTATTTAAGGTATTCTCCATCCCTGTTGTAATTTGTTAATCAATATTTTAATGAATATAATACTTCTTTTTTCTTAAAAAAACAAAACATACGATCGATATACGCTCCATTTGGTTTACTAATGAAGTGCCCTATGCACCATGGGTGCGGACGGTGGTATGATGGTGACGATGAAAGGCCTCGCGGGCGTAAAAAATAATTATATTGAATATGAAAATCACCCTGTGAGCGTTCTTCACAGTTAGCGATGGGTCGTTATGCAAGGCGTTGGCCTTGAATCGTTCGAGACTTCATTAATTACCGACCAGAAAAGGCTGTCTTAGACGCTTCGTCCGCCAAATTTCACACGGGCGATTGCGACCTTTGCGTCGGTGCATCCGAGGGGTCAGAATCCCGAAAGGCGGTGACGCAACGCGGGCGATGGACGATAAAGGTGGACACCCAGAGGATTTGGAAGAGGCGAAAGGTGTATATAAGGACGCGCGGAAGTCGATATCGGCACAGTTGTTCCCAGATAGCAATCAAGGTAGGATCGCTTTACTAATAATACATTTTAGATATCTTTTTACAAACAAAAACAAACAAACCATCACGCCCGTTTCCCCGTAAGGGTAGGCAAAGAAGATAGAACGCCATATTACTCAGTCTTTGCATGCAGATCTCGCCTCCTCTACATTCATAAATCTCACGCACGCTATTATTACTACTGTTGACATGTCCATCTTCAAGTATTTGATGGACTTGATCGTGCCATGTCTTTCTCGGTCATCCTCGTTTTCTGCATCCATGAAAATATGGGTTAAACTTAATACTTTTCAGTACTTAACTCATTTTCGGCAAAAATCGGATTTACAATATTTTAGTTCTAAGCCATCGATATTATGTTTTTGTGTCCATTTTCAAGTTAGGATTTGGCATGGATTTGTCTTCCTCTATTTCTGCATCCATCAACATTCGCATAGTTGATATTTTTAGCCGTTCTTTCGCTGTCCATTCGCTCTACATGTCCCAACCAGCGGAGAGCTCCTTTCTTGATGTTGTCGATAGTGCTTATCTCAGCCTTACATAATGTACGGATAAATGGAGTCGAAAATTTCAACCGTCCATGCGCTCAGTAGCTGCAAGACTTGTTGTAATCTAACTTCTATTTGCTTTTTATTTCGTTTTTTAAAATATCACTTAAACTCTAAATTTCATTGTCAATGCGCTCTGTAGCTGCAAGACGTGCTATTATCTAGCTCCTATATATTATAATTGTAATATATCATAATTGGAGACGAGGAACTAGAATCCCAATCGTCCATGCGCTCTGTAGCTGCAAGACGTGCAGGGAAATTTATTTACTGTACAGCGCCCTTGAGGTGATTTTCACAAAAATGGCGCTAGATAAATTATCCAAACATTATTATTATCGACATTTGTGCATCTATCGGACATAGTTAATCTACAAAAATTTGAACAAACTCAAAATATTGTTAATATTATATGTTAACATATTACAACAGAGATGAAGAACATTTGAGAGAAGGTAATATAGAAGACAAGGCCATCTACAGGGCTTATGGCCTGTCATTAGCTGGTGACATTCTGTGTGACATTTACCATTCTGCCTATATTTGAACATCTATATTCCTTAAATTTTTTCATTTGTTGATTTTTGTGAAGTCAAAGAGCTGAAACCTTTATTAATGCGGGTGAAATTCATGTGATTGAATTATTTCACCTACACACTAGGCAACGCCTGAATTATTTAATTTTTGATTTTTATACTTTTTCGTGGACCAGGTGGATTTATCAACAATATTTTGAGTGTGTCTAAATTTTTGTAAACAATGACTGGATCCAACTCCCCGTGGAGCTCTTAATATTAACATATTACAACAGAGATGAAGAACATTTGAGAGAAGGTAATATAGAAGTCTAGGCACCTACAGGGCTTATGACCTGGCATTGGCTGGTTAAGTGGCCACTTCACACACTGTGTAACATTTACCATTCTGCCCATATTTAAACATTTGTATTCCTTTAATTCTTTCATCTGTTTATGTTGCTAATGACAGGTCATAAGCCCTGTAGGTGCCTAGACTTCTATTAAATGTTCTTTATCTCTGTTGTAATATGTAACTCCAGTCCTTGTCTACAGAAATTTGGACGAACTCAAAAAATTGTTAATATTATACATGTTTTTCTACGCATTATAATAATTTGCAATTGAGCCTTCGTTGTTTTTATTGTAGGAATAATAATTTATCATGAATATTTTTTTTAATTTTTTTTTATTTAAATCTTAAAGTAGGGCACACATATCATACATATTGTTATGTGTGTTCTAATAATAACATTGAAAATATATTTAATTTATAAATTGTTTATCACATATGTCTTGACCATTATTTTAAATTTTGATATGTTTTTTTCTTCATAAATATTTTTTTCCATTTCGTAATACTTTTTAATTGATTTAAATAAAATGGAATTTTGTGACTTTGCCTTTTTCCTAAATGGAAGTCTAATTTTGTTCTTTTCTCTAGTATTGTGATCGTGTTCACGCTGGTTCCGATCAATTTTTTTCCAAAATTCTGTTTTTTTATTAGAGTTTATAATTTTATGAACAAATATCATTGTATTGTAAAATATTCTTTGTTTATATGTTAATAATTTCATTCCATTTACCATCGACCTTACCCTCGTATATCTGTTTTTTTTTAAATGATTCTAAAGGCTTTATTTTGTAATACAGTTAGTTTATCTATGTTTTCTTTGTTTGATAAAAAGTTGGAAAGTAATTTTAAATAATTTATTAAGTATGTACAATTGAGTCATATACTTGTGATATAAAAAAAGTTATAATGACATCATATGCGAGATTTGACGCTTCGTTAAAAAATTATCTTCAAACTTAGTAAGTCAAAGTAAAAATCTATTCTTTCAGTCTCGTATTGTAGTGGTCAGCGCGTTTGTCTACCATGCAAGAGGTCTCGGTTTTGATTCCCGACATGGTTGACGTGAAATATATATTTTAAAATGTGTTTTTACAATACTTTTTACCTATTTAGCTCAAAATATTGTTGATAAATTACCTGGTCCATGAAGAAGTATAGAAATTGAAAAAATAATATTTTCAGGCGTTGCCTAGTCCAGTATGTAGGTGAAATAATTCAATCTAATTTGGACTAAATACAACAATTGATATCAAATTCTCGATTATGTTAATTGATTCTATTTGGCAAGAACTCAAATCTAGCAATAGCAAAGCATTGCCGGGTTCAGTTCGTTACTCATATTGTTAGGTACATTTTTTGTAGATATTTCGGTAATAATTTAATATCGTGAATACATCTTTACGAAAGCCGAACCTCGCACTGAGAGAAATTAAGAATAAAAATGAGAAAATGTTGCGAAATAATACTGTTTTTTGTCGCCATAGAACTTTCGCTTGGGAATAGATTTGCGCTGTGTAACAATACTCAAATGATTAATGGAACGGCTTACACTCGAAGAACGCTTGTACATGAGGAAGTTGAATGTTTTAAAAAAAATATTTATCTGTAAGTAAACTATCAAAATAAAATATAGATTTCTAACTGTCTTCTGTATGCGGATGATGCCGTGCTTCTTGCTAGCAGCAAAGAAGACCTTCAATTCTTGGTAACAAAAGTCTACGAGGTATGCAAGAAAAGCGATTTGCTTATGAATGTTGATAAATCCAAAGTGATGGTTTTTGAAAGGGATGAAAATATAACTAAATGTGAGATCAACGTGAACGGAGATATTCTGAATCAGGTAGAAGAATGTGTGTACCTGGGAAGTATGTTTACTAGGGACGGAAAGGCCGATAAAGATATTGAAAGGAGGGTGAGTGCCGGGAACAGGGTGAACGGTGCACTGAAATCTACTTTGGCAAACAAATGTTTATCGCAGGAGGCTAAATTAGCAGTTCACAGCGGAGTTCTAGTTCCAACTCTAATGTATGGGAGCGAAGTATGGAATTGGAAAAATAATGATGAAAGTAGGTTGAATGCTGTCGAAATGCGATCCCTCCGGCGAATGTGTGGTAAAACTATGTATGATAGGTGCACAAATGTCGAGATCCGTGAAGTGTGTAAGGCTGAGACACGCATTATTGACGGAATCAAGAAAGGGGTGCTGCGTTGGTTTGGACATGTAGAGCGAATGGACAGCGAAAGAACGACTAAAAGGATCTACGATGCAAATGTTGATGGATGCAGAAAGCGAGGAAGACCGAGAAAGACATGGCACGGTCAAGTCCATCAAATACTTGAAGATGGACATGTCAAAAGTAGGAATAATCGGCGTGCGTGCATAAGAAGATGTATGAATGTAGAGGAAGCGAGGTCTGTATGCCAAGATAGAGTGTTATGGCGTTCTATCCTCTCTGCCTACCCCTACGGAGAAACGGCGTGATGGTTTTTTGTTTTTTTTTTGTCTAATAGGTGCGAAAGTTTTCACGGTCACTGTTATCAATATGTTTCTTTTTTGGGTGATACCGTGTGTGTTGAATTTGTTCCGACGTTTCGGCTACCAAGGCAGGAGCCATCTTTATTTATTTTACATAAACGGCATAAATTGCCTTTAACATATATTGAACATAAATATGAAAAAAAAAAAAAAATACGTATATAAAAACATAACAAAAAATTTTAACGAAATAAATACATAAATATGAAAAAACAAAAAAGGGAAAAACATTATTAAATATAAAGAAAAGTTTACGAATAATATTGCGAGAGAAAAAAAGGAATCAGACTCGTTTTATAACTATCGAGTCCAGAACCAAATATATCAGCCTTGTCCTCATACTGATTGCCATATCTATGGAGCCTAGGGATAGGCGAGTGCATGTGATAGTTGGTTCTAGAACTTGCAGAACAAAAAGGAGATCTGTGGCGGGTATGTCGACCAGGTACACTGAGGGTAAACTGATTGTTTAAACTGGTAAACTAGTAATTTGTACCGTGTCGCAGTCGGCACATTTCTGTTCATTTTTGTAGTATGTAGTGCCGGGAACCACGTGGAGTTTAATTTCAGCCCGTCGTCTTTGTTTATGTTATTTGGGTGTCTGTGTATGTTTCTGTGATTTTTTTGTTTACGTGAATGTCTTCAGTACTTCAGCAGTTAACAGTTTTTACGTTAAAAGAACTTTAAAATATTAACAATATTTTGAGTTTGTCCAAATTTTTGTAGACAAGTACTGGATTCAACTCCCTGGGGAGCTGTTTATATTAACATATTACAAAAGAGATGAAGAACATTTAAGAGAAGGTAATATAGAAGTCTGGGCATATTACCTTCTCTTAAATGTTCTTCATCTCTTTTGTATATCCGTTATAGCTTGAACGCCCGAACGACAATCTGATAATATTTTTGCAATAACCCACCTCTCTGGTGGTTTTTTTAATAACCATTCGAGAGCTTCTCGTATCGCGAGTAGTTCAGCCTGAAAAACTGAGCAGAAATTGTCTAATTTAAATGTTCTGCCTGGTAATGCGGACTGGCAACGCGGCGTTGGGGTATTTTGCAGCACAGCCTCTCGAGAGCCGAATTTCACGCTCGATCTTTCCACAGATGAAGTTCCTCATCCTCGCCCTCGCCCTGGCCGCCGCCGCCGCGCGCGCCGACGTGAGCCACGTCAACCCCGACGCCGACGCTCCCATCGTCAGGCAGACCATCGACGTTGGCGCGGGGGGCAGCTACCAGTGGGCCTTCGAGACCGGCAACGGCATCGCCGCCCAGGAGCAGGGGGAACTCAAGAACGTGGGATCCGTGAGTACCTGTCTCTTCATATTCGCATCGAGAGGACGTGTGACCTTTGACTGATGACACTGGGCTTGATTCCCCGAGCGGGCGGAATCCCAGTACACTAAGAACCAGGTTTGAGATATTATTTCATGTTGGAGAAATATTTGACCGCATAACCTAATTACGCACGCAGCTACACTGGCTCGGTATCAGGCATAGAAGAAACATTTACATTCCATCATTTCTTATCAATATTATTCTTATTGTTCTTTATTTACTTTTTTTTTTCTCATGTATCTCTATAATAATGTATAAACTTATGTGTATGTATATGCATTTTTAAATTTTTTTTTATTTATAAAACTTATAACACAAAGTATTTTACAAGTATAATACGTTGAATTACATTCCAAGGAGTTACAATAACTCGATTCGGGACATAAATAATATTACATTTAGAAAATAACACATATTGAGAACAACAAAGAAACAAAGCAAGTTTAGCACCTTTATAACTAAATATAGCACAACAATATATACGCCTAAAACCTTTTCTTACGCAAACAGAATAAATATATTTAAAAAAACGCTTTAAAGAATAAAAAAGTAGGGAATCTACTAAGGGATATAAGGTCGTTAACATCACATGCCATGCAGATGATGCTGCCATAGTGATGATGAGAACACATCCATCTCAGTTAGTAAACATCTGGATGCCTAAGAAATGTCGTATAGTACAATGAACACATGATTATTGGAAACATAATTCGGATATACAAAACGTGTGTCAGACCAAATCATTGTGTATGTGTACGTATGTGTATATATACATGCATGTATGTATATGTGTGTGTGTGTATGTATGCATATGCATGTGTATGTATGTGTGTATGTCTTTATATGTAAATTTATTAAATATTTTTCTGTATACCCATATACCTACGTTGGTACATTTTCTTATTTTGACTTATTATTGTATCAACAAATTACAACAGGGATGGAAAATACCTTAAATAAGGGAATATGAAAGTCTAGGCATTTACAGGGCTTATGACCTGTCATTGGCTGGTTTAAGAAGCCACTTTACACACTGTAACATTCACCATTATGCCTATGTTTGAACATCCATATTTCTTCAATTCCTTTATCTGTTGATTTTAGTGAAGTTAAAGAGCTGAAACCTTTATTGCTGTGAAGAGATTCATCTGACTGAATTATTTCCCGTACTAGGCAACGCCTGAAAACAATTTTCCAATTTTCAAACTTCTTCTTGGACCAGTTGGCGTATTCGTGGGTCGGCGTTTGTTTAAATTGCATACTACAGCGTCATTTTGACTTTTTTGTAGGAAAATGAAGCCCAGAACGCTCAAGGATCAGCCCAGTGGACCGCTCCTGATGGAACCAAAGTTCAATTCTCATACTTGGCTGACGAGAATGGATTCCAGCCACAGGTATTTATATATACGCCCGATGGGCATTTTTAAGGACATATGTATACATAGAAAATTATTGTAAAGGAAAGTAGAAAGACACAATGGTATATAGTAGACTCGGTGGGAGTGGAAGCGGAGAGAGGTGTTTATAATTGAAATTGATTCAGTGATCGTTTGAAAGAAGACAACTTGTTATCAAAGAAATCAAGACTGGTATGTTTGTCGGCAGACCTGAGAATCCTGGGCATAGGGGAATGAAAAGCATAGTTAGTTCTATGATTATCGGTATGAAAGAGTAAGTTTTGTCTGGGGTTTCTAGTTGGGATATTTTATTTAATTGATCTCAGTAGCTCAGGCGCATCGAAGAGTGAGTTGAGAATTTTAAACAGGACTAGAAGGTCGGATTTATTTCGACGGTCTTGAAGTAAAGATATATTTAAGGTAGTTTCTAACTCATTATACGTATATAGGTCTCTGGATAAGCCCAACCTCCAACCTATCATTCTTGAAAATCGATGTAGAACTGATTCAATATTTTTGATGTGAACATCATAATACGGAGACCAGATAACCGAGGAATACTCTAGGTGCGGGCAAACCAGGGAACAGAAAAGAGATTTAAGGGTATTGATATTTTGAAGTCAGTTTTGCTTCTGTTAATAAATCCAAGGAGTTTTAAGGAATTATTGATAACATGTTCAATATGAATTGTAAAATAAAGTTTAGTGTCAAGTATAATACCTAAATCTCGTAAACTAGACACAGATGCTGTAATAAAGACGCTGAAGATGAAGGGGGGTGAAGAACCATACCGATAAGGGAATGTGGAAGTCTAGGCACCTACAGATCTGACCTGATGCTTTTTAAAGCGATTATTTTACACCCTGCATATTTTACACCCTGCATCATTCTAACAAAGTGATCACTAAAATCATCAAATGAAAAGTTAACTATTTGAACGCTAGGCGTTTTTTTCTCTCTATTCTATTACACGTCTGTTTTGACGCTGTAATTGGTCAAAAATTACGAAAATCATACGACTTTAAAACGCTGATGTTTAAAAATTCACTAAAAAAATTAAGTAATAAAAATTAGATAAAAACAATTATTTTCAAATCTTGTAATAACTTATATTTACATATAAGTTACCAATTGAAACAGGTCGAAGAATTTGTATATCTGGGTAGTATGTTTACTAGAGATGGAAATTTGGACAAGGATATTGAAAGGAGGGTTAGTGCCGGTAACAGAGTTAATGGTGCCTTAAAGTCTGTCGTAGCAAATAAGTGTCTATCGCAAGAGGCTAAATTAGCAGTTCATAATGGAGTTCTGGTACCAACCCTAATGTATGGAAGCGAAGGATGGAGTTGGAAAAAAAGGGACGAAAGTAGACTGAATGCTGTTGAAATGCGATCCCTCGGCGAATGTGCGGAAAAACAATGTATGATAGGTGCCCTAATGTCGAAATTAGAGCAGAATGCAAGTCTGAGTTAAGCGTTATCGACAAAATTAAGAAAGGTCTTTTGCGATGGTTCGGTCATGTGGAGCGAATGAATGATGAAAGAACGGCTAAAAAGATTTATGATGCGAATGTGTCTGGTTGTAGAAGTCGAGGAAGGCCGAGAAAGACATGGCATGATCAAGTACAACAAATTCTTGAAAGTGGTCATGTGAAAAGTCGGAATAATCGACGTGCGTGCATGAGAAGATGTATGAATGTGAAGGAAGCAAAGGAAGTGTGCCAGGACAGAGTGGTGTGGCGTTCTATCCTCTCTGCCTACCCCTCCGGGGAAATGGCGTGATGGTTAGTTAGTTAGTTAGTTAGTTAATTAAAGATACTCGGTACACTTCTGCTTATTTATTTGACCAATTGGCGCTTTCACACTCGAATGGGTATCTCCAGACTGGTGTTACATCACTGCAATGGAATTCCATCAAGAATTGTCAGTAAATAACTTAAATAACATTTTCTAAGGTATTTCTGATGAAAAATATGCTTAAAAGTTTTACATGACTAAAATTTAATTTTACTTTTCGACCGGCAGATCAGACCTCTTAAAATTGAGACTTAACAGGAAAATTGTTAAAGAAAAAACGTATATTTTAACAAGCATTTTAAATCGCACAAATTTTGTGGTATTTTTCATCAATTCTAGGCTAAATTATGCCTTCAATAATCGATTAAAAAAAATAATTTAGATCGAGTCTATTTTTCTGTTTGTTTTGGAAGAATATTTTGGTAATAAATTTTCGATTTTTGCGGAATGTTTTTAACTAAATTTTAATATTAAAGCGTTAAAATTTTGCTGAAAACATTTAGTAAAAATTAAGCGCTAGACTAATAATTTTATATCCACGTAACAACCAGTAAACCATAATTCTGTTAGCAGCTATTCGACGGGGTATAAATGATATTATGTATTTCAAAAAAGATTTCTAAAAACAAGCCGAGATTTAATGGTATCGAGGTGTTTAATTCAAGTCAAATTTTAAATTGCATTTTTGTCTTTTCACAGGGCGCTCATATCCCTACACCACCACCAATCCCAGATTACATCCTGAGATCCATCGAGTACAACGCTGCTCACCCAGAGCCCAAAGCATAAGCCAACCATGCCAAAAATTTCAACGAGCTAACAAATGGGACTGGCTCCAAACGCCAAAAATTCAAGACCGGATAAAGCGAAACACTGATTTAA
The DNA here is from genome assembly GCF_059751315.1 of Micrasema longulum. Taxonomy (NCBI): domain Eukaryota; kingdom Metazoa; phylum Arthropoda; class Insecta; order Trichoptera; family Brachycentridae; genus Micrasema; species Micrasema longulum. The sequence goes on from NW_028278827.1 coordinate 65,572, forward strand.
GAACTCAAAAAGACGTACAACAGCCATGAAAAATAACGAAATCCAAAATTAAAGAAGTTAACGAATTTTTTTGTGGAACTTTAGACAGGCGGAACAAAAACATGGGGTTTAAAGCTGTCAACGAAAAAAATAACGAAAAATTAACTTTGAGTTTTTTAAATCTACAGAACAATTTCTTCTTTAAAAAGTATCGCGATAGCTTTGAACATCGTCAAAAATTCAGCTTTACGGATTTTAAGTTCGAAAAGTGCATTGTGCAGTTTGGTTCTAAAATTCGTTTTTTTCGTCTTGTAATTTTAAGTCTCCAAAACGGACATGCCTGTGTACATAACGGACTTAAGTTTATTATTATATATTTATGAATTTGTTATTTGTGTATATGTATATATGTATAATTTATTACGGAAAAGAACTCAAATTGATTTGTGTTATACACAAAGCGTTCGAGTATGTATAAAAAATAAATTAAAATTATATAATGATGCATTAAAAATACTTTTAAATGTTTTGATTTTTATATCCCAAAATACGATTTATGAAATATATTAAAAAAATAATCTCACTCACGAGACTTACTATATAATTTACTAGCGGACCCGACAAACGTTGTCCCGCCCGAACGATGGTTTGCCTTGGAAAAATACTTTTCATTGATAGGTACTTGTTTATGATTGAATTCCAAAACGAAAAATTAATCTTTATCAAATACGGAATTCTTTTCGCAAATGTCAAACTCGGCTCTTCTTAACAACAGGGGTGCACTTTATTCATGAATGCGATTTTCAAATGTGTATTGAATGTCGGTTAATCTTATTTTAGTATTACCAAAAATCCAGTAAAAATAAATAAATGAGAAGAAATTAAAAGGAATGTAAGGAAATAATCTGATTGGGATCCATAAAAAGCGAATGTTGTTTGTAAACATTCAAAAACAAACCTTTTATTAACGCAAAAAAACGGCATCTTTTTACATTTTTTTTGTATTTGCGTTCTCGTCGAACGCAACCCTGGCAGGTCGATGAAAAAAAGATTTATTTATTTATTTATTCACACTCTTTATCAAAATACAATTCCTTGTTCAATTTGCCCAGCTAACAAGGGTACATACCCCGTTCCAAGCTAGGCAATTACATTTTAATATATTATAATAGTTAACAAATTAATATAGAGCACAGACAAACAAAATATAAACTTATTCGGATACACATTTTGATTCATATACATACAGACATACACATATATACACACATATATATAAATATACACATATATACACATGTACATACACACATACGTACATACACCCATGCGCATACACATACATACATTTATGCTTCTTACTTTTTTTTACAAATTCGATTTTAATATCTGCGAACACGCGCAGCGCAAAGATCTACATTTCGCTGAAAACCGCACATAAATCGGTTTAGCCGTTAAGAAGGGGTTCAGTGACATCACACGTACAGAATAATTATTTACAATATATATCTTGCCATCGGAGATCTCTTTCATTGAAACCCTTATAACCATTTACTGAAAAAACATTAGAATTTTCTTTTGACCACCGCCCTGAGGCGAAAATTCCCGAAAACCTGGTTGAAACCTTAGATTCCGCATCAGTTGAAAGCAGGTGGTTAATATTTTTAAGGAATGACAATATAACTAACTACCTATGAGTGACTCGTGTGCCATTCCCCTTACACGCAAACTGAGAGAGTTGCGTCAGTTCAAAGTTGGACTTCTTGGCGGACGGCTTTATTTGTAAATTTGTGAACTGTGAAGTATTGTTACTGAAATAGTAACTTCATTGTTTTCTGACAGTTTTTGGTAGTTTTTCTAACCGGGGAGGAATAACGTGACTTGATTGGTGTGATATTTTTTAATTTGTTAGTAACCTTACACATAAATCCCAACATAATTAGCGTTTCACTTGAAATCTCGTCAATGTGTTTGATTAATGCAAGTTTATCATCAAAAATTACGCCAAGATCCCCAATGAAATACCTAACTAACTCATTATTTTTAATTAATTAATTAATTATGGATAACTTATACAGCGCAATTTTCGTAATAAAATACCTCAAGGGCGCTTTACATGGCGATTCTATTGTTAAGTTAATTTAATTGAAGCTTTTAAATTTGTAATTTAATTAAAATAATTTATTTTGTTGTCACGTGCTACGGATTTATTCAAATGATTTAGAGAACAAGTTTTTTTATATTTTATTATTTTACATTAAGTATTTTGTATATTTTATATTGTAAAAGGCACTTGTGCCGTAAAAAATAAATAAATAATGTCTGGCCGAGCTGAAGGTAGGAGAAGCCGGGGTAGAATCCCATATGGATGGATTGACCGAATAAAGGAGGCTACGGAACTAAAATTTGATGTGTCGGTTCGTCAGGCTGAGGACAATGAAAGCATCCACCCCTTTCCCGAAACTGTTCATAAAGACTTGAGTCTTTCTTCAGTTTCGCATATCAATATCAATTTTTTTTTAAACTAATTAAGCGAAAATTTAATATTTCTTTACAATCAAACCGCGAAAACAACAAAACAAATAAACTTTAAAAACTTTCATTGTACCCCTCACTGCAGTATTGTCAGTTTGTGATCAATCAAATACACATGGTCAGCACAATCACCTTTTTCTAATTTCCCAGTATGACAGTGGAGGAGTACAGTGTTAGTTCCAAATTGAGACCGCGGCCGCGCGCTCCAGATCCCGCCCCGGAAAGGAAGAAGAACGTAGTAATACAAACAAATCAATCAACGACACGAAACCAAAATACATATAGGAAACGTTAGAATAATTTGCCCTATACAACATGCACTCAAGCAACAGAAGAAAAACAATACGTATCTATAACAAATCACAGAGGAACATCAAATTATCAAGTCACTACCGGCAAAATCCTGACACAGATCCTAACATGATCCCTATCGAACTCAGGCGAAATTACTTTTCGTCATAGTACTGAATTCCTCGCAAAAACCATTTTCCTAATACCAACAGTAGAAACAATCCTATGCAAAGACCTTAATCGTCCTAACAATCTCTCAGACCTGAGGACAGACTGGAATGGAACTAATCAGAAGTGATTATGATAGTCACGATTCTCAGCCTTGAGGGACTGGAAGAGGCCCTATTCCTAGCTCTACGGGCAAACGGCGTGATAATTTCTTTCAAAAATCTTTTTTATTTTTTTTATTTAAATCTTAAAGTAGGGCACACATATCATACATATTGTTATGTGTGTTCTAATAATAACATTGAAAATATATTTAATTTATAAATTGTTTATCACATATGTCTTGACCATTATTTTAAATTTTGATATGTTTTTTTCTTCATAAATATTTTTTTCCATTTCGTAATACTTTTTAATTGCTTTAAATAAAATAGAATTTTGTGACTTTGCCTTTGTGGAAGTCTAATTTTGTTCTTTTCTCTAGTATTGTGATCGTGTTCATGCTGGTTCCGATCAATTTTTTTCCAAAATTCTGTTTTTTTATTAGATTTTATAATTTTATGAACAAATTTCATTGTATTGTAAAATATTCTTTGTTTATATGTTAATAATTTCATTTCATTTACCATCGACTTTACCCTCGTATATCTGTTTTTTTTCAAAATGATTCTAAAGGCTTTATTTTGTAATACAGTTAGTTTATCTATGTTTTCTTTGTTTGATAAAAATAAAATGCTACTACAGTAGTTAACGTGTGGTTCAATAATTGCTTTGTAAATAGTTTTGTAGGAGTCCTTATCAATAAATCTTCTGATCCTTCCCAAAATTGATATTTTTTTTGCAATCTTATTTATTACCATCTTAGCGTTTTGGTGAAATGTAAGTTTTGAATCCAAGATAAAAAGATTAAAATATGCAATTCTGTCTCACCCTGATTTTGCCTTTGGCCAATAATGCTGGCATCGCAAATAATGCAACATGTGAACATTGTGTGTACAAGTGTTGGATATTACTCAATAAATCATCGTAAAATAGAGCAAAAGAATCGTAAAACAGCGATAGAAGTAACATTATATGATAATAATTAATGAATAATGAATTACTCATTTTCCCACAAGATTTTTCCCGAGTTAGCGACATTTTTTCGGGATGAAAAGTAGCCTGTGACACTTGTCAGCTCTTCGGCTATCCCTTTGCAAAAAATCACGTCGATCAGTCGTTCCATTGCGACGTTAAAAGATGATTCCTTTTTCGACTAAGATTTTTTTTCCGGATTGAAATGTAGCCTATTTATTTATTATATATACGGCCTAAGCCGATTACAACAGTTACACGAAGAAAAACTGAACAATATATTCATAAAAACGAAAGACATAAGACTTCGAGCTATACCATGCCAATCTAACTTCATCCCACACTGTTTTAGTCGCGAAGAGATCTACGAAAGGCCGGAAGATCTATCCCAAAAAATTCCAAGTCGTGTGATGGATTGACTAATCTACACATTCTAGACACTGTCTTTCGGTTTCATTCGGCGGAACTGAGGGACGCGGGAATTACGTGATTGACGAAGCGAGAGTGCCGGCTGGCTGGCTGGATAGGGTCTCCCGGGGGCGCTGGTGATGCCCCCATGCTCCGCCCAGGAGCAGATGTGTCAAAGAAGATGAGTACTGATCATGATATTTTCGAACCCCGATTCAAAGCAAGAATATTGTAAAGCAAGGTTAATTTGAAATATAAAGTCAGCTAATATTATCATTGGGCTACATCAGCGAGAAATATGCAGTATGGAAGTTTGTTTAAATAAGCAAATAGAAGAATTGTTGTTTTGAAATCATTGTATTGTTTCAGATGTTGGTATAAAAAGCAACGACGCAATCTGTGAAACGCATTGGTCAATATATTTCGCCAAGGTAAGTCTTGATTATTGAATTTTTTAAATACTTCTTCTCTTTCGCCTTCTCGTAGATCTGACGATCTGTTCAGCTCAGACTACTCAGTCTCCAATTCAGTCCATGTGGCCTCTCCAGAATCTTCTACGGGATCTGTGCCGCGATTATGAACGTTATCTTCATCCGTACATATCAAAACAGTGCACTGAACTTCTGTTCCTGAGTATGTGCATAAGTGCAGTGCACTGCCAAGTAAAAATATGTGCAAATAAATGAGTAATTTCATTGATGGTAAAATATGTTATAGGTAGCTACAAAAAAACAGGCATTCATAATATTCTATACTAGCGCCAAAAGATCTAGCGAGATCGACTCTAGCGGACGATTTTCACATCTTGTCTACGCATGCGCAATCGTCCCCGTGCATGTTCTGTTTTGCACGATTATTTACCCTGAATTTGTATGAAATATGCAATTTCTCCTAGGATCGTCATTTGAGCGAGATAGACAACGCTTCATACCGGTGAATCGTGCGTTAGAGGGAGAAGATAATATACATACTCCGGGCATTGCCAACGCATGCGCAGATTTGAAGTTTAAAATGCGTTTGCAATGTCACTTTGAACATGCGTAATGACGTGATATTAGTAGGAATTTAGTTGATTTAGTATCTCATAACGCGCGTATAATGTTAGGCGAATTTAGCGTTCCTGGTTCCGATGCGCGGGCTGTCATCTGTCATACTATTGCCCGTTCATCATGTCATATTGTTATAATATTATTGAACTTAATATACAAGTTACAAATTGACAAAATGTAAAGAAATGCACTGCCAATGTTTTCGGTCAGGAGCCGCCAGTGATATCTACCTCGGTATATTCTATCGACTTGTCATCTCGACGTCATATGATCGAATCCGACCAACGAATGACCCCGAAAATTTGGTCCGCGTTTCTCACTTAATCAAAATTTAAAATAGTTATCGTTTATATTTTAAATAGGAATTTGTGATAAAAAGTGCCCACTTCAAAGCGATTATAAACTCCAGTAATTTCCACTTCAAGCAAAAAATGCTCGCTTGAACATGATTTTTATATGACTTTTATCAATTGCCAAAACGATATGCTTAACGATCGTCTACACTTATCTACTGAGGTAGTCTTGAGCGATTACAAGGCCAACTCTCGATACGTTCTCTCAGAAAGATAGTAAAACAGATGGAAAAATATAATAAATAAATTTATTTTTTACTGTGGTAATTTTCTAAAGCCTAGATACTCTTATATGTTTATAGGAAAGAAACTAGCGACATTAATTTTTGCATCTAGGCGTTTGTTTTATTAAACCGACAGTTACGTCGGAATTTAATTCGCCTTCAAAATTGACTTATTTCTGTCTCATATTTTTAATGGGTTTTTAAGAAAAAAGTGCCAACCTCAGAATGATTAAAAATTTTGATAAATCGTAATTAAAGGAAAATTGCTCGGCGGAACAATATTTTTGTCACTTTTAATTTGTAGGTATGTGTATCGAGGGGGACTAGATGAGGGGTACCGTCGGTACAAACTGGTGTACTTACATTAAAGACTTGATGGTGGGGGGATCGGTAGTGTATCTTCTTAATCGGTCGGGAGAATTTTATCTTCAACAGTGGCGTCATACTGAAGCTTTGTCATTTTAGAGCGTAGATATGTGAACCGTGACGTACGCTTCCCCTTGTTTCATATCGATGTACCTACCCAAAACTTGAAGGTGGGGGGTCGGTAGTATATCTTTGTAATCGCTAGAGGGGATTTACCTTCAACTGTACCGTCAAGGTGAAGGTATGGCGTCTTTATCTTCCCATCGAGCCCCGGGTATTTGTACCGCGCCGCAGTCACCGCTCGCGTTCGATTCGTTCTGCCAAAATACTGAGCATGGCTGATTGTCTGATTGTCCCACCGTCCACAGATGAGATTCCTTTGGTTCTTCCTGTTCGCCATGCTGGTGGTGCTGTCGCACGCGGACGATAACGAAGAAGATCCGGCCGCCAACCAAGCAGACATCGTCGCCAAACTCATGGGCTGCCTACCCGGAGTGAGTACTTATTTATTTTACTACTACTACCATCCCGCCATTTCCCGGGGGCGAATCGTGTATAGAAGCGATTATGCGCAGCTCACCATTATATAGGAGTTGTTATTGATAATAAATTGCTGTTTGGGCTACTACTACACTACTACTACTACCATCACGCCATTTCCCCGTAGGGGTAGGCAGAGAGAATGGACCGCCACACGCGTCTATCCTGGCATACAATCCTAGCCTCTTCCACATTCATACATCTTGTCATACATGCCCTTCGGTTCTGTCTGCTTTTGACATGACTAGACTTAAGATTTTGGTTTATCTGATCATGCCACGTCTTCCTCGGTCGTCCTCGTCTCACGTTGCCGTTATTTTCGCCATATATACTTGTTTTACCATTCTTTCGTCGTCCATTCGTTCTACGTGACCAAACCATCTCAGAGACCCTTTCTTAATCTTATCAATTATACTTGACTCAGATTTACACTCTCACCTGATTTCAGCATTCGTAACCCTGTCATACATTGATTTCCCACACATTCGTCTAAGAGAGCGAATTTCAACCGCGTTCACTCGGCTTTCATCCTTCCTCTGTCTCACATAAATTCTATTGTTGAAAAGGCTTACCAAATGCTGGGCTTTATTTTAAGAATTCCCAAACCCTTTAAAAACTTTATGCAACACTTTTGTGCGCAGTAACTTGGAGTTTGCATCCGTTGTGTGGAGCCCACAATACATAACAAACATGGAAAGGATTGAAAATGTTCCAAAAAAAATTTTAAAATACCTACATTATAAAAACAATAAAACGCTTAGTACTTACAGCCAATCTGCCAAACAAAATGGATTTTTTACCCTTGAAAATAGACGCACTGTATCTGAATCATGCTTTTTACATAAGTTATTAAATAATAAAGTAGACTCTTTTAACCTACTCTCCAAAATAATCTCAATGTCCCCTTTCGCGTGACAAGAAATAAGTATTTATTCCATCTGCCAGTCTGTAGCACTAACTATGCACAACACTCTTTCCTCTATCGTTCTTGCTCTAACTATAATGCTTTATTTTCATCTATAGATATATTTTACATGCCCCGTAATTTATTTAAAAATAGATTAATACTCTCTATATCTGGCTGCGATACGATCCCACTTACTATTTAATGACGCTCACACTTACACACACCGGAACCATCTCTATTTCAAGGATATGGTTGGACTCTTATAAATGTTATATCGCCGTGCGCAAAGGAATAGGGTATTTTCACTCGGGAGGAATATCGGATTTAACCTACTCAGTGGAGTATTAGTGAATAAAAGATTTTTTAAAGATTCTCCTAGTGTTTATACAAGCCCTTATAATGAATATTTTCATTATTATTTTGTTTGAAAAATAAGGTCTTTCGAAAACGGTCGTTTCGTAAGTTGGTAATAAATTTTGTCACAGAAGTTCACGAGTAATGCATTCATTTTAATGTTGGTAATGCCACAGGCCACAGATAAAAATATAAGGAGAGTTGTCTATGCATATTATCTTAAGCCCCCTCCCCCTTACCCCTTCACACTTCAGTTCCAGGCACTGACAGATGAAAGTGAAAACGGATTACATCTTACATCTCGAATTTCTTTTATTATTTTATGGTTTTCAACCTTTTGTAAATATTAATTTATTAAGATAATGATAAATGTAATTATTGATTTATAATGAAAGTTATAAATCACAACTCGTAGCGTTTGATGAGTGACAGGACGCCGTAAATGTAAACAAACGACACATAGAAAAAGGAAGCTATCTACAATACTATATAAAATCCATAGACATTGATGAAAAATCCGATGGCGTCACAAAACATCCGAAGACGTCATGCTTGATGACGTCACGAATTGTTTGTTTTTGGCACCATGCAAATGACTAGAATTCAATCCTTTATATCTCCCTTATTTCTTAACAGATTTTAATAAGAATAGTACCGATCGGCTTGTGATTTAGATTAATTTATTAGCTAATAAAAAAATCCATGATAATTGCCCATTATTTACCACAGTTTTTTAATTGCTAATAATGAAATTGTTTTATTTCAGAATCTCCTTGGCAGTGCACTCTAATCAGAAAGGATTAAAAAAATCAATTTTACAGAAATAAATTTAAAAAATATATTTTTATTTTTTAAATGTTAAATTATTTTGCCATTAAAAATACATAATAAATCATTAAAAAATACATATTAATACTAAATAAATCAATTTCGCAAAGTTTTCTTTCATTCTGACCTACTTATTTCACCTACATACCAGGTAACCCCAAAAAATATATTAATTTTAATATTTTAAGTATATCCAATTTACGATAGACAAGAACTGGATTCAATAGTCTTCAGCTCTTTAACTTCACAAACATCAACAGATGAAAGAATTGAAGGAATAAAGATGTTCAAATATAGGCAGAATTGTGAATGTTACACAGTGTGTAAAGTGGCCACTTAAACCAGCCATTGACAGGTCATAAGCCCTGTAGATGCCTAGACTTCTATATTACCTTTTCTTAAATGTTCTTCATCTCTGTTGTATTGTGTTGAGGTAAAACTACTCGTTCAAGAGTACTTTGGTCGCCTTCTGTTTGATGCGCGTATGAGGTTTCCGGACTAGCTTAGTTCTATGATGAAGATATTAATGAATGAATAAAACGGCGTCGAAGTGTTAATTCAAAGAATGTGAAAGGGTAAGGATGGTGCGGGTGACATTAGCGAGGTCGCCATCCCAATTTGCATATATGGACCGTCCGTGTGTTCCCAGAAAGGTCAAGTATATTCGTAATACATTAATATGTAATTAATTACGCTGTGATTGAAAAACTCGCCAAGAGATAAACTGGAAATTATATGACAAGATGGAGAAAAATCTTCAGAGTTTTTAAAAAAAAAAAAATATATTATTTTTTTGGTTTTTTTTACAATAAACATAATTATTACAAAGTATTAAAAAAATAAAGCATAATCACATAGCAATGAAACAACAAACAAACAAACAAACAAACAAACCATCACGCCGTTTCCCCGTAAGGGTAGGCAGGGAGGATAGAACGCCACAACACTGCATATATGGACCGTCCGTGTTCCCAGAAAGGTCAAGTATATTCGTAATACATTAATATGTAATTAATTACGCTGTGATAGAAAAACTCGCCAAGAGATAAACTGGAAATTATATGACAAGATGGAGAAAAATCTTCAGAGTTTTTAAAAAAAAAAAAAATATATTATTTTTTTGGTTTTTTTTACAATAAACATAATTATTACAAAGTATTAAAAAAATAAAGCATAATCACATAGCAATGAAACAACAAACAAACAAACAAACAAACCATCACGCCGTTTCCCCGTAAGGGTAGGCAGGGAGGATAGAACGCCACAACACTGCATATATGGACCGTCCGTGTTCCCAGAAAGGTCAAGTATATTCGTAATACATTAATATGTAATTAATTACGCTGTGATAGAAAAACTCGCCAAGAGATAAACTGGAAATTATATGACAAGATGGAGAAAAATCTTCAGAGTTTTTAAAAAAAAAAAAAATATATTATTTTTTTGTTTTTTTTTACAATAAACATAATTATTACAAAGTATTAAAAAAATAAAGCATAATCACATAGCAATGAAACAACAAACAAACAAACAAACAAACAAACCATCACGCCGTTTCCCCGTAAGGGTAGGCAGGGAGGATAGAACGCCACAACACTGCATATATGGACCGTCCGTGTTCCCAGAAAGGTCAAGTATATTCGTAATACATTAATATGTAATTAATTACGCTGTGATAGAAAAACTCGCCAAGAGATAAACTGGAAATTATATGACAAGATGGAGAAAAATCTTCAGAGTTTTTAAAAAAAAAAAAATTATATTATTTTTTGTTTTTTTTTACAATAAACATAATTATTACAAAGTATTAAAAAAATAAAGCATAATCACATAGCAATGAAACAACAAACAAACAAACAAACAAACCATCACGCCGTTTCCCCGTAAGGGTAGGCAGAGAGGATAGAACGCCACAACACTCTATCTTTGCACACAGATCTCGCTTCCTCTACATTCATACATCTTCTCATGCACGCGCGCCGATTATTCCGACTTTTGGCATGTCCATCTTTAAGTATTTGTTGGATTCGGCGGCCTCCGTGGCGTAGTGGTCAAGACGCTTGACTCGCGCACGGGGAGGTTCCGGGTTCGATTCCCGGTGAGATCACAAAAATTAAAATGTGATTTTTCTCTGTGATGTAATTTACCACTGTAATTAGGCCTCCTGGCCTGTTGTGGTGCAAAAAAAAAAATGTAAAAAAATGCCATGTCTTTCTCGGTCTTCCTCTATTTCTGCATCCATCAACATTCGCATTGTAAATATTCTTAGCCGTTCTCTCGCTGTCCATTCGTTCCACATGTCCGAACCGGCGCAGAGCTCCTTTCTTGATTTTGTCGATAGTGCTCGTCTCAGCCCTGCATAATGTACGGATCTCGACATTTGCGCATCTATCGTACATAGTTTTACCGCACATTCGCCCGAGAGATCGCATTTCGACAGCATTCAGCCTACTTTCATCCCTGTTTTTCCGAGTCCATACTTCGCTCCCGTGCATCGGGGACGGGACCGGGACTCCGTTGTGAACTGTCAATTTTGCCATTTTCACTTTCGTTTTACCAAAAATCCGGAAAAAGATATACATGAGTAAGGAATTTAAGAAAAAAATCTGATTGATATCCACTAAAAACGAATGCTGTTTGTAAACATTCAAAAACAAACTTTTATGAAAAACATAAAAACAACATCATTTCATTTTTTTTACACGCATTCTCCTCGTATTAATATTAATTAATATTCAAATATTGAATATAAGTAGGTTTTTGTGAAGCATTATTTTTAATATAAATTTTTGAACCGTTTCTAATGGTTTAATATTTTTTTTTTTTTTTTTTTTTTAAAAAGAAATATTTGCGTTCTTATGATTTACCCTAATATTTAATTTTGAGGGCCATTTTCAACGAGTTGTAAATAACTCACTATTAGAAAATGGGAATCAAGTTGGGGTAAAGTGGGATTCGACCCACAGACCTTTGGTCCGTGAGTCCGAGACACTAGCCACAGGACCACTACCCGATTCAATTCAATATGATTGTTGTAAGTTCCCCCCCATCCAATTATTCCATAGGAAAGCGATGACTGGTTATTTTATTTTACAGAAACATAGTCAGCGACGATCAGCGACGTTTTTAAATACAAATCATTCATATTAAATTATTGTTTTTTTTTTAATATGTGCAAGCGTGTCACGCGCGGTGCGTTCATAGAAAGCATGAAACCATTGCTTCTCCCTTAAATTTGGCCAAATAATGTTTATAATGTACGAAGGTGGCTACTGAAGTTTTGAGATATGGCAACACCAGTGTGAATATGTCAAATCTGACATTGTCATCGTAAAGTTTGCCATTTTTAATGGTAAACGTACCTGGGACGTTTTGTCATACGAGTGATATTTGTGTTAAATACGTGCCATTTTACGGTCAATGTTATCAATATGAACAATATTTTGAGTTTGTCCAAATTTTTGTAGACAAGGACTGGATTCAACTCCCCAGGGAGCTGTCTATATTAACATATTACAACAGAGATGAAGAATATTAGATAGAAGGTAATATAGAAGTCCAGGCATCTACAGGGCTTATGACCTGTCAATGGCAGGTTTAAGTGGCCACTTTACACACTGTGTAACATTCACCATTCTGTCCATATTTGAACATCTATATTCCTTCAATTCTTTCATCTGTTGATGTTTGTGAAGTGCAAGAGCTGAAACCTTTATTTATGCGGGTGAGATTCATCTAAATGAATTATTTCACCTACATACTAGGCAACGCCTAAAAATGTTATTTGTCCAATTTCAATACTTCTATATTACCTTCTCTTAATTCCTTCTTCTTGTTTACAAAAATTTAGACAAACTCAAAATATTGTTAATAAATCCACCCGGTCCGTGAAGAAGTATTTATAGTATTCTTTAATAATATGTATGCTTTCACTTTCTATTTTGTTGTATCCCAACTTAAAACAGGGCTTTAGGCCTCATAGAGTTTGGGATACATTTTTTGAAATATTTAAGTCCCATTTTTTCCCATACATTCTAATTCAATATTCCCCCCCATTAACGTTTTTCATAACCCCGGTTTTACGTTGAAATTTTTTCAAAACTCATTCGATCTGTCAAAAGACCAGCCGCGCGCCGCCGCGCGAATGGAGAATAAAATCGAGGCAAATAAAAAAATGTGTAAATTATTGTCTCAAACTAAATTCAAAGTAGGTGCAGTGGAATTGACCGTTTTGTTTAAGTGTCTAATTTTAACGTTTTGCTAAAAAGTGACACGCAGTTGACGCGTGTTTAGGAAAAATAAAGTCTTTACATCAGTAAATTACGATGCAGAAAGTTTAAAAAATGGCAATATAAATATTATTTGATGTTATACACACATAATGTGAAAAGGTTTAAACAGTTGTCATAAAAGTGTGAAACAGTTCGCGATGTAAGTGACAGTTGAAATTTTGTGGTGCCATACTGAAAAAAGTGATACCATATAAATAAAATTTCCCAATATTTAGGGAAAAAATCGTTATATGCATTTTATGCAAATTCAAATGTTAATTTTCGTGTTTTGAAGGTTAAGTACCTAGATAAAATTATTTATGCACGTATTTTTTTAATTCAATAAAAAAATAGCGCATTGCAGTTTTGTTTGAAAAAATACAAAATATTTTTAATTATATCATTAGTAAATATGAATAATCCCCAAAAATGACAGATTTTACAATTTTTCGGCAGTAAACTTAGTATAATCTTTGTGAAATTTTAATGTCTTTAACAAAAAAGTAGCCAGAAATTATAATGCACGCAACGATCCATGGAAAGACAGATGCTCGGTGTATGTCCAAGAGACAGAATGAGAAATGAAGAAATAAGACGCCGAACCGGAGTCGCGGATATCATGGATCGTGCAGCGAAATTGAAATGGCAGTGGGCAGGGCACTCGGCGAGACGAAATGATGGCAGGTGGACACCCAGAATGATAAAGTGGAGACCGCGGGCGAACAAAAGAAGTGTTGGAAGGCCACAGAAAAGATGGGTCGACGACATTGCCTCTATTGCCGGCAAAACGTGGATGATGAAAGCGGGTGATGGGAAGGAATGGAGACGTTTGGAAGAGGCCGCCATCCGCCATCCAGCAGTGGAGAGAATAAGGCTGCAGAAGAAGCAGAAGAAGAAGAAGAAGAATGAAATTTTATTTTTCATACTTTTTTCAGTTTCAGTACTGCAGAGCAGCGTTTATTTTATAATTTAAAAATACATATAATAATTTGTTACCCACTAAGACTTTTCGGTGGGACACATTTTTTTTTTTATGACAGGTTTATATTACATTTATTTTATTTATATTTTACAGATTTATTTATAAACGGGCACTATAAAGTATCTAGAAGATATTTCTTTAGTTCTTTTTTTTTCATTTGAAGATTTTTCATGTTAATGATGGTTTGTGGGAGATCATTGAACAATCTTGGAACAGCGCAATTTAATGTTCGCTCTCCGAAGTAATTTGTAATTCGGGGAACAGACAGGGAGCCCTTAGTTTTTAATCTAGTGTTGTGAGTGTGAGAAACTCTTTTTTTATATTCCGGATCAACAAAGTGATCTACAATCAATTTGTAGTCACAAAGTTGTTTTACCGGCAGGACATTACAAAATTCAAAAAAATAAAAAAAATAAAAATAATAATAATAATAAAATTTTAGATGATTTTTTAATTTATTTTTATTTCAATTATGAAATATATTAATATACATTAATGTACAGTTATTTGTTCACTTTGCCTAGCTGTATGAAGCAGTACTTATGATTTTCTTAATGTATTACTGTAGAATGTTTTATTATTTAAACTTACTACCGAATATGCACAAAGTTGTTTTACCGGCAGGACATTACAGAATTTAAAATATTTTTTAGATATTTCATTTCCTCACTTTAAAGTTTTCCTCGGATTTACACATTTTTTGTTGCTCTCTTGAAAACCGTAAAACAGGGGATTTACTGTTTGTATCTTCGTATGAATAAATAAATTTAGCAATCCTGTAATGTTTGCAATGTAAAATAATAGTTCTTACCTTGGTCGCACAGGACGTTAACCGCCTCCAGCACTCTCTTGGTGTATATGCAAGGCTCGTAGTTGTCCATTTCTTGGGTCACCACGGAACACACTCTGAAAACATACAAATACAAATTATGGTAGTCGATTTTTAGAACAGGGCCTCGGTTGCGATGGGAAGATAAGAACGTCATGCATTCAGTATGACGTCATAGTTGAAGGCACGATTCTCCCGACCGATTACGAAGATACACTACCGATACCCCCACCATAAGTTTTAATGTAAGTACATCGGTTTGTACCGACGGGTCTAGTACCCATTAAGTGAAAAAATCCACAGAGCAATTTTTCATTTAATTACGATTTATTTTAATTTGTTGGCACTTTTTTTTCTTAAAACTCTATAAAAAATATGAGAGAGTAATTAGTAAATTTTGAATTCGCATTAAATTTCGACATAATTGTCAGTTTGAAAAACGAAGGCCCAGATGCAAAAAATAATACGGCTAGATTCTGCCCTATTATCATATAAGACTATAAGAGTATCTAGGCGTAAAAAATGTTGCCACTATAAAAAAAATCATTAGTTTTTACATTTTTTCCATCCGTTTTACTATCTTTCTGAGTGTACGTTGTACATATGTCTGAGTGATTGTCGGCCTCGTGGTGTAATGGTAAGCGCGTTTGCCTACCAAGCGATCTTGGGTTCGATTCCCGACATGGTTGATGTGAAATATTGATTTAAAAGTGTGTTTTCACACTGGAATATTTCATAGTCCCTGGACCGATACCTGAAGCGTAAGACTGATCACCTCACCTTCATGTAACAAAATGTTGAATGAAGGTGAGGTCCCGTGGCTAGTGTCTCGGACTCACGGATCAAAGGTCCGTGGTTCGAATCCCACTCTACCCCAACTTGATTCCCATTTTCTAATAGTGAGTTATTTACAACTCGTTGAAAATGGCCCTCAAAATTAAACATTTGTGTAAATTATAAAAACGAAAATATTAAAAAAAAAAAAAAAAATCATCGACATATGTTGTGATTGGTGTACCAATGCAGTGCCCTATGCACCATTAGATGCGGAAAGGGAATGATGATGAGCCGACCGTATAATAGCTCAGTAGATAAACACAGACGATCGTTTAGCATACCGTCTTGGTAATTGTTAAAAGCCATGTTCAAGCGAGCATTTTTGCTTGAATTGGGATTTATTGGAGTTTATAATAATTTTGAAGAGGACACTTTTTATCACAGAAGCCTATTTAAAATATAAATGAGAATAATTTTAAATTTTAATGAAGTAAGGAACACGGACTAAATTTTTGGGGTCATTCATTGGTTAGACTCGCCATCCATTCGCTCTAAATCCCCGAACAAACACGGCATTCCTATTCACGACATTTGTGCATAGTCTGACCACGCAGAGATCCCATTTCTACGGCATTTCCACACTTCGCCTCCATAGATAAGGCTCAGCGCAAGGACTCCATAAACAACGGATGATTTCGCCTCCCGCGACAAACATTGAAATATTCTCCATCTCCGTTGTGATGCATGCCGATATCAAAAATATTTTACCTGGCCGCACGACCGCGAATCGCCCCTGCAGTGCGGTCGAGAGAATCAGCGTCTCCCTCTTGAAGCGCCACTACGCACTTGTTCACATCCTCCAGAATGTGATTCTCTGTAAGCATAAAGATCAACCATTATTTCTCTGTCTAACCTGATGGTGCATAGGGCACCAAACGGAGTTTTCCTCAGTCTTACAAATTTTTTTGTCACTCCCTTGAGAAACATCAAAAGAGTTTCGTCAATGTTTTTTTTTTTAAAAGAATAACCCGCTTAGCCTCTTTTTGGTTATGCCACATTTACTCTAAGTGTGTATAGCACATTGACTAGGTTGAGGCGTTCAAATTTATTTGTTACCTACTGGGCCGTGGTTAAGATGTTGCAATGCCTACCGTGGGTACCGATATTGTCCCGGCCCCATAATACAAACTGAGCTGTCATCGCGTGTGCAATGTGCCTTTGATATTCTCACCGCGATCGCGAATAAGTTATTTTTGCGAACAATAACGTATTTAATCCACTGTGTCGTGTAATCGTCAAGTCCCCTCCTTTCTGGCCACAAGATCTGATCTGATCAATAAGGTGATAGAACCCCAGTACAACGTGAGTAATTGTATTCATTGTATTAGGGTTCAGTGGCAAAGTATATTAAGTCAACGCATTCCTCGAACCAGACCATTTCGAGCGTTCATCGGCCAACAGGCAAGTGGCGCGATCAGAAGTTATGAATAATACGCCAAAAGGGGCTTTCACTGTGGTTTTTCTATTATTTATTTGTGGTTATTAGTTATTACGTATCGTCGGAGTACTGACAAAACCCCAGATGTTGTTAACTCACCGCTGACAGCCAGGAAGTCGTCGATGGTGGTGATGTCGTCGACGGCCTCGGTGAGCAGCCGCACCCCGAGCTCCCAGGCGCGGGAGAAGACATCCGCGTTGTCCTGGGCCACGCGGCTTCTGCAGCGGGCGGCCAGAACCCGGGCGGCGTTAATCACCTGCAAATTTAACAGTTGGTATCTAGACCCACACCAAACAAACCATCAAGCCGTTCTACTCCGTCTGTATGAGACATCTTCTCATGCACGCACGCCGATTACTCCGACTTTTGACATGTCCATTAGGGTGGGCCGATCATTTGTTTTTCCGAAATTCGAAATTAAAGGGGTCTAAAAAGTTGCCTTTTGGATTACTCAGAAAGCAAAAAATATATAAAAAAATATTCGATACTATTTTTGGCCCTCAACCAGAGCTTGAAGTTGTCGAAAAGGTCGATTTTTTTTAGTAAACCGGCTGTCATTTTGTATTTAAGTAAGAAAATCAGTCTAATTAAATGTTATAATGTGCATTCAATCTTATTAAATGAGCATCTAAGGGCGTGAGTTGCACTTTGTTTTGTAATAAATGGGTAGCATTGTTTTAATAGGCCATTGTTTGCCAGGCGCTCGACGGAATTAGTTCCGCGGAGTGTAAACTTTTTCCTTTTCGGTAGTTTTAAAGCGCGTTCGAATTTGTAATGTGATTAAGTTATTTCTTTACTAACACAAAATAATTTTATCAACATAGATAATTAACAAAATGTTCAGACAGTGATAAACTTCAAACCTCGGTTGAGGGCCAAAAGTAGAATGGAATATTTTTTTAAATAATTTTTACGTTCAATGTGATCCAAAATGCAACTTTTTCGACCCCTTTCACTTTGATGTCTAAAAAAATAAAAAACCTCATACATCATCGGCCCACTCTAATATCCATCTTCGATTATTTGTTGGATTTCGTCATGCCGTGTCTTTCTCGGTCTTCCTCTATTTCTGCATCCATCAACATTCACATCGTAATTCTTTTTAGCCGTACTTTCGCTGTCCATTCGCTCTAAATGTCCGTATCAACGCAGAACTCCTTTCTTGATTCTGTCGATAATGCTTATCTCAGTCCAGTGGCGAGCGGTGATTTATTTTATGGGTAATCTACAAAAAATTATCATTAATTTGTACCTACACATTAGTACATAATATGTAAGTAATATAATTATATATGACTATTTTTTCTGTGGTTCCGTGAAAATCAACTAAAATCTACAATTATTTTGATACAAGACTAGTACAAAATTTTATTAACAAATACCACAATGTAATTCAGCAGATGTTTCCATTACGACCTTCAGACCGGCCCTTACCAAAAACTATTAGGGCAGGTCTGAAGGTCATAAAAAAGTCAATAAGATATTGTTTCAAATTGAATATTACAACCAGAATTACCTTTTTTTTCAAAAAAAGACAATACAATTATATATAAAAAGGTTTCAACTAAAGTATTTCAATATAACTAAGCAAAAACTTTTTTTTTTGTGTGCGTTATTTACAAAGATATGATTTTTTAAAGTTACATTTATCAAATACCGCGCCAAATGACTGTAATCAGTGTGTCACTTTTCAGTAGTGACGTCATGAAACGGTTGGCGTTCTTACTTTCACTGACTGAATATTGCTTCGATTACTTCATTTGGTTGATCGTAATTTGCTCATTTCTATGTTATGGTTGTTTTTACAAACGTTTCGATTTAGAAAAACCTAGAAAGTTGACATAATCTCCGGTTGAAATGTCAAATTACACAAATTATACTCTTTTTTTTCTATGGTCAAAACGTTCCTTACAAAGTGCGGGGGCTTTAAAGCGGAAACCGGAAATACTACACGTAGATACAAGGAGTGACGTCATTATTTACGATTTTAAAATGAATACTATTTTTAACATTTTTTATTTATTTTTGCGTGCGTTTTTGAGATATTTCATCCTACTCCAAAAATTTTGAATATTCACGTGCACACGAAAACATTTTTTTAATTTAATTCCGGGTTGGGCTGGAATTCCTCATTTAAAGTAGCAATAAAGGAAAATGTCACAAAAAATTATTTAATTTAAAATGAACAATATTTTGAGTTTGTCCAAATTTTTGTAGACAAGAACTGGATTCAACTCCTTGGGGAGATGTTTATATTAACATATTACAACAGAGATGAAGAACATTTAAGAGAAGGTAATATAGAAGTCTAGGCATCTACAGGGCTTAAGACCTGTCAATGGCTGGTTTAAGTGGCCACTTTACACACTGTGTAACATTCACCATTCTGCCTATATTTGAACATATATATTCCTTCAATTCTTTCATCTGTTGAAGTCTGAAACATGGTGTAATATTTAAATTTATTTCAACAGAGAGGGAAAGTTTTTGAGAAGGGGATATGGAAGTCTAGGCATTTACAGATGAATCTCACCCATGTGATAAAGGTTTCAGCTCTTTTACTTTTTTTTCCCTATTTTAAACAATTTTACACATCCAACAATGTTTGAGTATGTCCAAATGCTTGCAGACTGGCTGGATTTCCTCCCGAGGGGGTCTCTCACATTTAAATTCATTGCAACAGCGAGCTCCTTTACTTCACAAAAGTCAACAGATGGAAGTTTTGAGGAAATGTGGATGTTCAAACATGGGCAGAATGGTGCATGTTACACAGTGTGTAAAGTGGCCACTTAAACCAGCCAACGACAGGTCATAAGCCCGTAAATGCCTAGACTTCCATATCCCCTTCTCAAAAATTTTCCCTGTCTGTTGAAATAAATTTAAATATGAACAACTCCCTAGGGAGGAAATCCAGCCAGTCTGCAAGCATTCGGACATAATCAAACAATGTTGTAATATGTTGATAATTTAAAATGCTTGTATTTTTTTTCAAAATCAAAAAATTTAAATTTTGCTTCGGCCACTTTCATGTACAATTTATTATCTTTAAATTGTTGCAACAAATTTTAGTTCGAAACTTAGTCTTTATTGAGATCTCAGATACCTAAGTTTAGTCTGAATTTGAAATGGCGTAATCTGCCGGTCTAAAAATAATTATACATAGTTACATAAAACAAAAATGACATTGAAACGACTAAAACCATCAACAATGACGTGCAAAAACTATTAGAATGGACAAACAAAAACTTCTTAACACTAAATGCCAAGAAATGCAATATAATACATTTCCAAACACAAAAGAAGATCCATAACATGAACATAAAGATAAACAACGAAACTCTTCAAGAACTAGAACATGTGACTTACCTAGGACTCACATTCGGACATCTATCTCCCTTTGTTAACCATGGAGTTGAAACAGTGCTTTATTTATTTAGTTTTTTATTGCTTAGTTCTTGGCATGAACACTTGACAAACTTACTACAATGCTCTATTTTCAATAAATTTATTGATATCATTCTAACTTTGCTAGAATTTCACTCGTCCATGCGCTTTGTAGCTGCACGATGATTGGTTATCTAGCTTTCATATACCAACTTAAAAATACCTAAATTTTATAAATGGGGTCTAGAATTCCAATCGTCTATGCGCTTAGTAGCTGCAAGACGTGTTGTGATCTTACTCCTTTTTATTATTCATATTATTTATGTTTTTTTTAGTATCATTAATACACTAAATTTATTTGTCAATTTTTAAAATGTGTAAATGGGGGCTAAATTTCTAACTGTCTATGCGCTCTGTAGCTGCAAGACGTCCTGTAATCTAGCTCCTATCTGTTATAATTTTTTATTGATCTTAATTGAAAACGAGGAACTAGAATCCCAACCGTCCATGCGCTCTGTAGCTGCAAGACGTACTGGGATATTTATTAATTGTACAGCGCCCTTGAGGTGATTTTCACAAAAATGGCGCTATATAAATTATCCAACTATATATATAACTATATATATAGCCAATTAAAATGGACAAAACACATAGACGGACTCACTAAAGTAATGGCATCACTACATAGCCTCTTCTACAAAATTAAAGATTTTATATCAAGAAAGGAAAAAATTATGATGTACGAAGCCTATGTCAAAAGTAAATTGAGTTACATGATCGCCTTCTGGGGAACTGGCAACAAGACAGACACAACAAGAATACAAAGACAACAAAATAAAATTCTTAAACTAGCATACAACCTACCCTACCTGACCTCTACGACTGAACTGTACAAAAAAACACACCAGTTTGACACAAACTACTTGACTAAAATTGAGACCTTAAAAATTGTGCGCAAAATAACACTGGGAAACATACAAGACGACGACATAATATTAGTCAAAAATGCTGACATACACAAATATAACACCAGACAACAACAACACTATCATATTGAAAAAGCAACGACAAACACAGGACAGTCAAAAATA
Organism: Micrasema longulum; assembly: GCF_059751315.1. NCBI lineage: Eukaryota > Metazoa > Arthropoda > Insecta > Trichoptera > Brachycentridae > Micrasema > Micrasema longulum. The sequence continues at coordinate 87,480 of NW_028278827.1, forward strand.
CTACATAATGGACTTAAACACTACAACGACCTACCTTACTACTTGAAAACTTTTAATGGAGACAAATTTAAAATCAATCTGAAAAAGCACATGATGACTGAACTAACTAGACTAGACGAGACATAAAATGACTAGACAATATTAAATTTCTAATGTAACCCTAACGGGTTTTTTAAAATTGTAAATAAATAAAAAAAAAAAACTTTTAAGTAGATTTTTTTTAACAGAAATTCCTTTAAAAAATATTGTTTTTATCTAATTTATGTTTTATTATTGCGCAATAAAAAATAAAAAAACATTAGTTTTAAAATGGCGAAATCGTATAATTTCCTAATTTTGTTTTCGTTTTACTAGACTACAGCCTGTTTACCTGAGGACACAAGTTCTCGATCTGCGTGGCGGCGTGGCGTACCATCTTGACGCCGTCCTCGTTGCTGGACATGGAACACACCAAGTTGGCCACCTGCATAAAACAAACGACATTATTAGATTGGATTTGCATGTTACAACAGAGATGAAGAACATTTAAGAGAAGGTAATTTAGAAGTCTAGGCATCTACGGGGCTTATGACCTGTCAATGGCTGGTTTAAAGAGCTGAAACCTTTATTGTAACTTCACTAAAATCAACAAATGGAAGAATTGAAGAAATTCGGATGTTCAAACATACGCAAAATGGTGAATGTCACACAGTGTGTAAAGTGGCCACTTAAACCAGCCAATGACAGGTCATAAGCCCTGTAAATGCCTAGACTTCCATATTTCCTTATTTAAGGTGTTCTCCATCCCTGTTGTAATTTGTTAATCTTAATGACTCCCAGGGGGGTGAAATCCAGTCTTTTGTCTACGAACATTTGGACAAACTCAAATATTGCGATGTAATAACTGATATTTACATATAAGTTATTAATTTTAAAAATACTTGGTACACTTCCAATTATTTATTTTGACCAATTAGCGCTTTCACCCTCTTGGGCATCTTCAGACTGGATAAATAAGTGGAAGTGTACCAAGTATTTTTTAAATTAATAACTTATATAAGTTGTAATATCATTACAATAGAATTCCATCAAGAATTGTCAATAAATAATTTAAATGAAATAGATTAATTATATTTTTTTTTTCTTACTTAAAGATATTAAATAACTAATTTACGGCATGTTTTATTATCATAATATCATAATTCACCATACCAGTGATCATTTTTGTTACATGAAGGAAAGATGATCAATCTTACGCTTCAGTTACCAGTCCAGGGACTATGTAAATAAATATTTCATGTCAATCTTTAATCCGAGTCATTTTAAAAAAAACATTTCGTTATCCAAGTGACTTGCTCTTCAAAGAATTCAGAGTACTGAATATTATTCAACAGTATATATTGAGAACGGTAGTGGTTACACACATCGATAGAGACATTTACCCGAGCGTCAACCACAACCATAATACAAGATACTCTAATAGGGATCTGATACTAAGTGAAGGGGTCAACACTGTTCTGGCATCGAGACAACACTATTGCGTAGGCAAAAAGGTCCATAACCTTTTGACAGAATCGTGGACAGACGGGAGTGTTGTCAAGTTACGGAAGGTGTTGACCTCGCTCTTTCGTGACATTGGTCGTAGGGAGTCAGAAAAGTTGATGCATGCCACGGATTGGAGAACCTTACTGGATGTCAAAAATAAAATATAAAAAATAAGGAATAATTTAAAAAAAATATATTTATAGATGACAACCATGAAGTTTCGCATAAATAAATTGTCTATGTTTTTATGAATGTATGTATGTGTATGCGCATGGGTGTATGTACGTGTGTGTGTGTGTACATGTGTATATATGTGTGTATATATGTGTATGTCTGTATGTATATGAATCAAAATGTGTATCCGAATAAGTTTATATTTTGTTTGTCTGTGCTCTATATTAATTTGTTAACTATTATAATATATTAAAATGTAATTGCCTAGCTTGGAACGGGGTATGTACCCTTGTTAGCTGGGCAAAGTGAACATGGAATTGTATTTTGATAAAGAGTGTGAATAAATAAATAAATAAAAATAAACCATGTTGGGAATCGAACCCGAGACCTCTTGCATGGTGGGCAAACGCGCTGACCACTGCACCACGAGTCCGATGTTTCGTTATACTTCCTGTAAAATGTTTCTCTCGGCACGGGACACCCCAGGGTACATAAATAATAATTCAAAATTGTAAAAGTGTGAATAAAAGTGATATGGGTCCGTACCTCCACCAGCTTGTTGGCGTGCTCTGTGAAGACTACGGCATACTCCTCGACCTCTTTCTCTTGGCCGTTGCGGGCGGCCTCCATCAGGACCAGAAGGGGAACGTTGGTCTCCAGAAAACTGCAAAATCCATCACATCATTGATTGAATCGGTATTTATTTATTATACGGCACGATTTTACACCCAGCCTCCGAGCGGGCTGGGTGTGAAATATAGTTCCTCTCTGCAACTTTAGTTTAAAATACACAAATATGTGTTAAATTGTTATAAACATTGAGTTAAGTCGCTAAGGTGTGGATATGCTATAAACAAAGAGTGAGATTATTAATTTAAAGCATTGTTTTACAAACTTTATTATACTTAACGCTTTGTTCTAACCTAACCTAACCAAAATATATTCAAACGCCACAAACTCTCGTGATTTTATAACTGTGCTTCTGTTAAAACTGTTTAAAAAGTGTTTATTTGTGAAGATCAAGTGCCGAAATTGAACTATTTATTATAAAACAATTTCTATATGATATAGATCTATGTTCATTTAAAAATACAAATGATACATTTTTTCCTGTATCACGTAAAATTACTCGAATATCAAAAGTAATACACAAGTTTATCTGACATCTTAATCAAAGTAAAATAATAATAATCAGAAATTTTAAGCGGGAAACATGCGTCTAATAATAACAAATAAAATTAACAAGCGGATATATTCCTTGGTACCTACACTCTACACTACGCACACAGATGCGTTTCTACTATCATCTCCCAGGGAACAGCCAAATGTGAACCAAGTGTTTTTACAGTTATTTACTAGGAAAAAGACAATAGATCCTGTTTACTGCATAAGAAAATAAAATAGGGACGAGTTTGAGTTTGGGTACCGTCTATTGTCTTGTTAACCTTAATAATAAGTTAAGGAATGCTATCTTTGTTAACTTTTTATATTTTACTTTTTGTGCTGTTACATGTTCACTTAATTGCCATACTTACTAGTTCTTTGCTCAATGTATTATTATTGCGTTTTTTAAAATTATTTTTTATTATTAACTTTTTAAAATCATTCTTATGTTGTTGAAATTCCATTAGTCGATGCGTTTTGAAGCTGCGAGACTTTTTGTGATGTTAACTACGAGTATCATATTATGTAAATGTTATCAACTATCAAATATCTAAATTTAGTAAATGGGGTCTAGAATTTCAACCGTCCATGCGCTCAGTAGCTGCGAGACTTGTTGTTATCTAACTTCCAATTTTATAAATTTGCTTTTTATTTCGTTTTTAAAATACCACTTAAACTCTAAACTTCAATGTCAAATAATTTTTTTTTAAATAAAAATGTAAATAGGGGCTAGATTTCTTATTATTAATGCGCTCTGTAGCTGCAAGACGTGTTGGGATATTTATTTATTGTACAGCGCCCTTGAGGTGATTTTCACAAAAATGGCGCTATATAAATTATCCAAACATTATTAGGTAACCCGAAAATATTTTATTAATGATCCTTTAGATAGAAATAATTTTATTTCATTTACTTTCATACAATTTTAAATTCTCTATCCTTACCTCTGTTTTGTATAAATACGCTGAACTCCTTAATAAAGATACCAGTCTCGAAGATGTCGCGAAAGCGATGAAACCGGTCACTGGATATTCCAAATTTGTGGATTAAAGTATCACTTAAATGTTTTCAATCCATAGAATTAAGAATAGTCCAGAAGGAGCGTAAAATCATATTTTAATACATCGGACTGTGTCCAAAAATTCCCTCACTATGCCCCACTTTCACCGCGCCCATTCGTGATGTTGCCGCGTAATGTTGCACGATGGGAAAAAATATAATCATAACACAAATGTAAGGTAAAAAAAAAAAAGCAATCAGTTAATTTCTCTAAAATTTTTTTATGCACGCGGAAATATTGATTGACACAACGGAGTAGATAAATTAAGGGTCATTTAATAAGAGTAATTGAATTAATTAACTTTGAAATTAAAATATAAAACAAATTTTATTTTACATAAAACGGATATTTTTATTTCATGTTAAATAATATTTGATGTTTTAAATGTAATGTCGGTCAAATGTCCGCCACAGAGTTGTTTAATCCGAGGTCAAATTTTCATTAGTTCTCTCGTTAGATGAGCAAAGTAGGGTAAAAAAATTTACTACCCTGGCAACACTAACGAAATGTCAATTTTGATTTCTTCGACAATCTGACAGATGGAAAAATAACTCAATTTTTAAGTAATGTATTTGCTACTTACACATTCATTCGCTAACTACACATGAAATGTGAAAATGAAAATGGCAAAAATGGAAAATTTCGGCGTACCTGTCGGAGACGTGGTCGACGACGGCCTTGCGCAGCTGCCTGCGCAGATCGCGCGTCTTGCGCCCCATCTGGTCGATGGCCCTCTCCAGCCCGTCCGATTGTTCCTTGCTGCCGGCCTGCGAACAAGACGGATAAATTTATTTCAACGGAGAGGGAAAACATTGTTGAAAAGGGATATGGAAGTTTAGGCATTTACAGGGCTTATGACCTGTCATTGGCTGGTTTAAGTGGCCACTTTACACACTGTGTACCATTCACCATTCTGCCCATGTTTGAACATCCACAATTCCTCGACTCTTCCGTCTGTTGACTTTTGTGAAGTAAAGGAGCTGAAACTTTTTTTATGCGGGTGAGATTCATCCGACTGAACCAAAAATTAAATATGAATAACTCCCTGGGGAGGAAATCCAGCCAGTCTGCAAGCATTTGGACATACTAGATTAGTCAATTCATCACACGACTTGAATTCTTTGGGATAGATCTTCCGGCTTTTCGTAGACTAAACAGTGTGGGATGAAGTTGGATTGGCATGGTTTAGCTCGAAGTCTTAGGTCTTTCGTTTTTTTTAAATATATTGTATACAATTATTGTTTTGCCCTTGCTTGTCTTTGCTAAATAGTTTTATGTTCTTTTTGTTCAGTTTCTTGCATTTATGTTTCTTCATGTAACTGTTGTAATTGGCTTAGGCCGTATGTATATGATAAATAAATAAATAAATAAATAAACAACTGATAGATTAAGAAAACTTATTTATGTATTTTACAACCTAAGAAATATGTTAGACCTTAGCACTCTTCGTTCGGTGTATTTCGCACTATTTCAATCGGTGGCAACATGTGGCATAATAGGATGGGGTGGTTGTGCTCAGACAATCTACAGACTGCTCGTGATAACCCAAAAAATCCATACTAAAAATAATATTTAAATATCCTCTTACCTTTTCATCGGATTTATTGATTAAAGAGGCCAAAGTCCTTTCAACTAGACAAATCTATTATAAGTTATGTCTGATCAACTTTTGGACCACAAATAGTAAACAAAGAACACAACAGGAAATAATAACAAGATATTCCTTTAAAGTAAATTACTACGTACCAAAAAGTAAAATAACTTTGGCCAAGAGACATTTCTCTATGGTAGGTCCAAGAATTTTTAATTTACTAGATCAGCTAACAAAGGAATCTGAGTCATTTTCGAAATTCAAATCTGGTTTGAGTAACTGGTTCGCTCAAACGCGAATGGATTTCTGCGATCAAATGTGGACTAACTGGTAAATGATTAATATGCATTTATAAATGTAAAATGTAATAATGTATAAAGTATCAATGATGTGTATAAACTTAATATATATGTATGTATGTATAAAATATAATATAAATATGTATGTGCGAATATATATGTATATATGTGAGTGAATGTATGGTTATGAATGCATTACAAGTGCCCCGACTCAACACGGATTTTCTAGCGAGTCGGGGCAAGTTCACAGACATGGGTCGTTCCTGATTGCGTCGCTATAAACTGTGTCTCTGTCCTTAACAAATGTATGTATAACGTGATTAATAAATAAAATAAAAAAATTAATACTGCATTACAAGTATACACTGTCCGTGAATTGTTGCTACAAAACGGTGGCACCTGTCTAGTCGTTCTTCCAGGCACCCTGAAGTTGATGAGAGATAACAGTTCGGGGCAATCCCATATTGAATTTACAATTTTGAATAAATTTAAAAGGTCAATAATATTTCTTCTTTCGTTAAGTTTTAACAAATTTAATGTATAAACCCCGTCAACATCAGCCGTCTCTTGTCCAATGTTGAACATAGGCCTCCCCCTTTAGTCTCCATATCTCCCTATCCTGAGCCAACTGCATCCAACCACTTCCTGCAACTCGTCTCATGTCATCCGACCACCTTGTCTGAGGCCTGCCGACACTTCTTCTACCCGTTCTGGGTCGCCATTCCGGGACTTTTTTGGTCCATCTAGAGTCTGTGATTTTGGCTATATGACCAGCCCCGCTCCATTTCTGGTTGGCAGCCCTATGGACCACATCGGTGATCTTTGTTCTCGCTCTAATCCATGTATTGGTTTTTCTGTCTCTCAACAAAATACCCAGCATTCTCCTTTCCATGGCTCTCTGTGTCACTGATAATTTGTGTAAATTTTTTTTCGTGGACACAAAAGTTTCACAGCCATATGTCAGTACAGGGAGAACACAAGCATCAAAAAGTTTCTTCTTTAAGTAATGTGAATACTTTAAAGATTTTAGGATATATGAGAGCTTACCAAAGGCGGCCCATGCTAAACCTCGCCTTCTCTCTATTTCTACCTCTTGATTATCTTTGCCGAGCTTTATTTCATGTCCTAAGTATAAATAACTATCAATCTTTTCAATTATTTCTCCATTTACTAAGATGTTACATGATTGGTTTGCATCACTCATTACTTTAGTCTTTGAAGCATTCATTTTCAAGCCTATTTTCAGGAATGCTGATGGTTTTAGTCGAAAATCTCAATTTAAAAATTCATGACTGATTCATGTTGGTTCAATCTGCAGAGTCCCGGGCGCCGGGCGGGCTCTAGTGATAACAACATTTGGACGCGCTCAACACATCGCAGCTAATTATACTCACGTTGGTCATGTACTCCTCAACACATCGCAGCTAATTATACTCACGTTGGTCATGTACTCCTGCAGCAAGTCCTGCAGAGCTTGGCGCACGGCGTTACATTCCGCGACGATGCGTTCCCTTCGCTCATCCCTGGAAAGAATAATATTTCCTCATTAGTGACGGATATTTGTGATATTTTGTATGTCCATATTTGCTCATTATGGATAACTAATACAGCGCCATTTTCGGTAATTTCGGCGCTATACATAGTGATTATGTAGATAAATAAATTTAATTGAAGCTTTTAAATTTGTAATTTAATTAAAACAATTTAACAATGTTTGATTATGTCTAAATGCTTGCAGACTGGCTGGATTTCCTCCCCAAGGAGTTGTTCATATTTAAATCGGGTTGTGGTCCTGTGGCTAGTGTCTCGGACTCACGGACCGATGGTCCGTGGTTCGAATCCCACCTTACTCCAACTTGATTCCCATTTTCTAATAGTGAGTTATTTAAAACTTGTTGAAAATGGCCCTCGAAATTAAATATTTGGGTAAATCATAAGAACGCAAATATTTCTTTTAAAAAATATATATATATATATTTCAACAGAGAGGGAAAACATTTTTGAGAAGGGAATATGGAAGTCTAGGCATTTACAGGGCTTATGACCTGTCAATGGCTGGTTTAAGTGGCCACTTTACACACTGTGTAACATTCACCATTCTGCCCATATTTGAACATCTATATTCCTTCAATTCTTTCATCTGTTGATGTTGTGAAGTTAAAATAATTCAATTAGATGAATCTCACCCGCATAAATAAAGGTTTCAGCTCTTTAACAGGCCGAGTGGGATATTGTGAAGAAGTGATAGAATGTGAATGTTTCTTCTGTGCCTGATGCTGAGCCAGCGTAGCGGCGTGCGATATTCGATTATGTGGTCGAATTTGTGAAGATTAAATGTATGACATGTGCAAACATCCGGAAATGGTTCCAACTTATCAAGCAGTTCAGAATTGGCACCTGGATAACGTACATCTGCATAGTCAGTAGACCGGAGTACGCATTACCTGGTGCACGAAGAGTCCGCCATCAAGGCCGCCCCGGAGATGATGGACTCGAGGCGCTCCTCAAGAGACGGACGAGTGCGGACTTCGCTGTAGGCGAGCGGCTCCATCACCATGCGCTCCTGAAACCACAAGACGCATCAATTAGTAAAGCGATGAAGACGGTTTATGATTTTTTGAAATATTTTGAAACTTGAAAAAGCACACACACATTCATGTGTGCTCTATTAATAATAACTACTACTACTACTACTACCATCACGCAATTTCCCCGTAGGGGTAGGCAGAGAGAATGGACCGCCACACACGTCTATCCTGGCATACAATCCTAGCCTCTTCCACATTCATACATCTTGTCATACATGCCCTTCGGTTCTGTCTGCTTTTGACATGACCAGACTTAAGATTTTGGTTTATCTGATCATGCCACGTCTTCCTTGGTCGTCCTCGTCTAACGTTGCCGTTCATTTTTGCCATATATACTTGTTTTACCATTCTCTCGTCGTCCATTCGTTCTACGTGACCAAACCATCTCAGAGACCCTTTCTTAATCTTATCAATTATACTTGTCTCAGATTTACACTCTCGCCTGATTTCATCATTCGTAACCCTGTCATACATTGATTTCCCACACATTCGTCTAAGAGATCGCATTTCAACCGCGTTCACTCGGCTTTCATCCTTCCTCTGCCAGTTCCATGTTTCACTTCCATACATAAGTGTTGGGACGAGAATAATAATGTACAAATATTTCATTTACGAGTTCTTGAACACATACAATCGAACTTGGTTATTACGAGGAAGATGAGACCGAGTAAATTTGCTTGTTATGAGCATTTTTTAAATTTTTTATTGTTTCAATATTTATGTATATTATGTATATTTTTTCATTGTTTGTAAACCAAATAAATGAATAAAATATATATTACACGCCAATAATACTCTTAGGAGATGGTGTAGACCTATGGATAGATATTAGGCTTTCTGCTAACTCAAATATTCATATTTAAATTTGTTACAAACAAAACAAACAAACCATCACGCCGTTTCTCCGTAGGGGTAGGCAGAGAGGATAGAACGCCATAACACTCTATCTTGGCATACAGACCTCGCCTCCTCTACATTCATACATCTTCTCATGCACGCACGCCGATTATTCCTACTTTTGACATGTCCATCATCAAGTATTTGATGGACTCGATCGTGCCATATCTTTCTCGGTCTTTCTCGTTTTCTGCATCCATCAACATTTGCATCGTAAATCTTTTTAGCCGTTCTTTCGCTGTCCATTCGCTCTACATGTCCAAACCAACGCAGCACCCCTTTCTTGATTCTGTCGATAATGCATGTCTCAGCCTTACACACTTCACGGATCTCGACATTTGTGCACCTATCATACATTGTTTTACCACATATTCGCCTGAGGGATCGCATTTCGACAGCATTCAACCTACTTTCATCATCATTTTTCCAATTCCATACTTCGCTCCCGTACATTGGAGTTGGCACTATAACTCCGTTGTGAACAGCTAGTTTGGCCTCCTGCGATAAACATTTGTTTGCCAAAGTAGATTTCAGCGCACCGTTCACCCTGTTCCCGGCACTCACCCTCCTTTCAATATCTTTCTCGGCCATACCGTCCCTAGTAAACATACTTCCCTGGTACACAAATTCTTCTACCTGATTCAAAATACCTCCGCTCACGCTGATCTCACATTGAGTTATATTTTCATCCCTTTCAAATCAACAAAGGTTGAAATTGGTTTTTCAGCGTGCGGATCTGAAAAGAGGCCGCAAGATCTCTAGATCGGATCAGCGAGTACTCACATCGAAGTCGTCCAGAGCGTGCGCGAGCTCTCCCGGGCCCTGCGTGCGCAGCAGGGGGCCGCTGCGGCCCTGGGCCACGTGCGCGATGGCGCCCACCGCCGAGCACACGGCGCGCAGCACGTAGTCGCGGTTGGCCTTGGCGGCGGCCAGCTCGGGGTGCCGCACGTAGACCTGCCGAGGAGACAACAAACACATGTCGTTATTTCAATACAAGGCAGTGCATGCGACAAGTACAGGTAAACGTCGTTTTATGCTGGGGTTCCATTCCGAGAAACACCGGTGTAAAATGACCACAAATATAATGGAAGATATTAGGTCAGGTTCCGTGTCAAAATTCCAAGAACAATCTAACATGTTTATTTAATACATATCCTATATATATTCTAAATAAATCATTAATGTATTTAATAAATACACTTTAAATTCGTTTACAAAATGAATAATAATCTTCTGATATAAATGATGAATTTTTCAAAAATAAATACTAACTGACCAGTTCGTCGTTGCTAAATTAAATTCTCACACTTTTTTGAAAAAAGCATCAAATTTAATTTTTTTATTTATTTATTCACACTCTTTATCAAAATACAATTCCATGTTCACTAGCTTTGATTGTTGCTTCCTTTCTAGTAGAATCATAGCATACACTACAAATATTTTAATATTCTTTTAATTTTAATAATAATAAAATAATACCATAATATATAGTGTCATATCACTCCACTACTTCGGGAAATACACTGGCTACGTTTTCCACAGAGGGTCGAATACAAACTCTGTTGGCTTATGTATAAGTCACTGCACAACTCTGCTCCGGAATATCTAAGAGAACTCTGCATTCCAGATGAACTAGCTGACAGGCGTCTCACGCTTAGATCAGCTACGTCTACGGCGAGAGGAAAAGTTATTATACCTCTACGCAAACAGCGCACTGAATTTAGTGAACGCGCATTTGCGGTCGTAGGCCCTATGGCATGGAATGCTCTCCCAGCAGAGATGCGAGGCTGTGAAAGTGAAGTGATGTTTCGGAAAAAACTTAAAACCCACTTGTTCTCTAAATCATTTGAATAAATCCGTAGCACGTGCCAACAAAATAAATTGTTTTAATTAAATTACAAATTTAAAAGCTTCAATTAAATTAATTTTTCAATAGAATCACTATGTAAAGCGCCCTTGAGGTATTTTATTACGAAAATGGCGCTATATAAGTTATCCATAATAATAATAAGTAATTGCTTCAAAAATATTTAATGATTTATTGCCAAATATAAGACTCAAAATGTAAAACAAATTTTAAAATAAAAACCACTTCACATATAAATAGTGTAGCGAGACATTTTTTTGGAAAATATATGTAGATAAAAAAACATAGTACTTTATATAATTGGTACACGTATTATTTATATTTTTATGTATTTCATTGCTTTATTTTTGTTTTTTATTATTTATCATACTATATTATTTATGTGTAAGTAACATGTATTCTTGGCACACATATATATATATATATATATATATGTATACTTTATATTTGTATAATAACGAATTTTAATTTCATACATTTGATTAGCTAGGCTATTTAGTTTTTTTGTTATATTAGTATAGGACTACTTATGCACAATCTGATGGATGGAAAAATAATTTAATTTTCAAGTAATTCATTTGCTACTTAAATATTAGTTTGTTAATTACACATGAAATGTGATGCCATCCTGTTTCTTTAAGATCCTAGCAGTATTTCTACACTTTAAAAGGACACAACACGGCATAGTTGAATTCAACTCAGAAGTTGCGTACTGAGCGATGTCTACAAAGAAAGTAATGAGGCAAAACGTAAACCTACTTATTTATGAGTAGTTGAGTCGCCTTCTGTTCGATGTGCAAATGCGATTTCTGTTGTTTTATAGATTTTACAGTTGAAGTGTAATTCAGATATAATATAAAAGCTAACATCACAAAAAGTCTTGCAGCTTCGAAGCGCATCGACGAGTGGAATTCGAGCAGTATTAAGATGATCATCGGCCCTACCTTAGAAGCCGTCAGCAGCATCGTCGAGTGTTTCTTCAGCACGGCGCGAGCGGAAGCCAGGTCGTCCCTCATCTGCGGATCCTTCAGCTCCTGTTGCCGCTTGGCCGCCTGGTTCATCAGCTCATCTGCGGAGAACGAGTCACGTGAACTATGATTCGCCTACGTGCGAGATATTTTTGGAATGTCATTCACTTATACATCCTTAATTTATTTTGTTGTTTTTTCGTTGTTTGAATTGAGTGTATTACTTAATCATCATATCCATTTTAAAAAATTAAGCTGATATCAGGAGAGTGCAAATCTGACAGAGGTATAATTGATAAGATTCAGAAAAGGTTGATGGTTTGGTCATGTAGAATGAATGGATTACAAAACAGTGGTAAAACCGATATACAAAAAATTGTGTTCAAAATCGTTTATTTATCGTAGCTGCTCCAAATTTAATTTACTTTGTCCCCATTTAGATATTTTTAATACAAAATTTTGTGACTTCAAAAAAAAACTTTTTGAAACACTGTAAAATGAAACATTTGTCAGTGTGTAATAAGTTTATGTTCCTTTAAATATGTTTTTTTTATTATAATATCAAAATGTTGACTTGGTCAACTATATTATAAAAATCCCTCTCCTCCACTCCTCCACTGTATTTCCTCATCCCTTAGCCTTCTCACGAGCTGTTTCTCATGTCTTATATAATATATTATTTTTCTCTTTACTGTGTAACATGTTCTCTCATTATATTTGTGAAAAACTAAGATGGTAATAAATAAGATTGCAAAAAAAATATAAATTTTGGGAAGGATCAGAAGATTTATTGATAAGGACTCTTGCAAAACTATTTACAAAGCAATTATTGAACCACACGTTAACTACTGTAGTAGCATCTTATTTTTATCAAACAAAGAAAACATAGATAAACTAACTGTATTACAAAATAAAGCCTTTAGAATCATTTTGAAAAAAAACAGATACACGAGGGTAAAGTCGATGGTAAATGAAATGAAATTATTAACATATAAACAAAGAATATTTTACAATACAATGATATTTGTTCATAAAATTATAAACTCTAATAAAAAAACAGAATTTTGGAAAAAAATTGATCGGAACCAGCATGAACACAATCACAATACTAGAGAAAAGAACAAAATTAGACTTCCATTTAGGAAAAAGGCAAAGTCACATAATTCCATTTTATTTAAAGCAATTAAAAAGTATTACGAAATGGAAAAAAATATTTATAAATAAAAAAACATATCAAAATTTAAAATAATGGTCAAGACATATGTGATAAACAATTTATAAATTAAATATATTTGCAATGTTATTATTAGAACACACATAACAATATGTATGATATGTGTGCCCTACTTTAAGATTTAAATTTTTTTTTAAATATATAAAAAAAACTTTAACTGGATGTATGTACTATTTTTTATATTTTGTATTCTTATATAACAACTGTTGTTTTTCCTCAATAAATAAAAATAAATAAATTAAAATACATAGTGAGAATTAATAGTAACGTGAACGAGGACGATCAAGAAAGACTTGGCAGGATTAGATAAATTAAAATCTCCACTCTGGTCATATAAAAGGCAGACACAACCGAAGGGCATATATGACAAGATGTATGGATGTGGAATAAGCTAGAAATGCAGGTCAAGATAGATGCGTGCGGCGGTCCATCCTCTCTGCCTAGCTCGAGGCAAAATGGCGTAATTGTAGCAATAGTAATAGAGAATAATGAGGTTAACTGGTTTTAGACAAAAATATTGCATAAAAAATTATTCTTAAATTAATTTTGCCTCCTTTTTTACATATTAGATTGAAAATTTTAATATCTACGTACATGCACAGCGCAAAGATCTATATTTCTCTGGAAACCGCACGTAAATCGGTTAAGCCGTTTAGGAGGAGTACGGTACAACAACAACAACAACAACAAACCATCACGCCGTTTCCTCGTAGGGGTAGGCAGAGAGGATAGAACGCCATAACACTCTATCTTGGCATACAGACCTCGCCTCCTCTACATTCATACATCTTCTCATGCACGCACGCCGATTATTCCTACTTTTGACATGTCCATCTTCAAGTATTTGATGGACTCGATCGTGCCATGTCTTTCTCGGTCTTCCTCGTTTTCTGCATCCATCAACATTTGCATCGTAGATCCTTTTAGCTGTTCTTTCGTTGTCCATTCGCTCTACATGTCCAAACCAACGCAGCACCCCTTTCTTGATTCTGTCAATAATGCATGTCTCAGCCTTACACACTTCACGGATCTCGACATTTGAGTACGGTACAGAGGAATTATATATTAAAAAATACTAATTTGATAGTGATATGTTGACCATTTTTAGAAAACAGCCATCTCTTTATAGTCACTTACTGGCATTTCTTCCAAACTGTTTGATATTCTCCAACAACTCTCCTTGGGACGAGGCGTTCTTCAGCTTGTCCAAATCATTCTCCACCTGGTTAATAAATACACAACGAATTAGGACAGTGAAACATTGGTAGAGCCTCGAGAACTCCCACAAAGGTTGGCAACCCGACTCACCACGCGGAGGCTCTTGAGCAGCAGGTGGACGTCCACCATGTCGGCGAGCACGAGCAGGCGCGTGACGGCGGACAGCAGGCCGCGAGCGGCGCGGACCATGGCTCCGCGTTTGGCCGACGCGCACGGCTCCTCCGAGAACTCCCGTGCGGCTAGGGACATGGCCGCACCTGCAAACGCAAAAAGCTCTTTTTTAACATTTTATAAAAATCTTTGGGATGCGGGAGAATTTGTGTATCTAGGAAGTATGTTTACTAGGGATGGAAAGACCGAGAAAGATATTGAAAGGAGGGTGACTGCTGGGAACAGGGTGAACGGTGCACTGAAATCTACTTTGGCAAACAAATGTTTATCGCAGGAGGCTAAACTAGCAGTTCACGATTGAGTTCTAGCGCCGACTCTAATGTATGGGAGCGAAGTATGGAATTGGAAAAATGATGATGAAAGAAGGTTAAATGATAATGAAATGCGATCCCTCAGGCGAATCTGTGGTAAAACGATGTATGATGTGTTTACGAATTTTGTCACTAAGTCACTCGACAAAGGTGCTCAAGTAGACTGTTCGTACAACGATTTTTCCAAAGCGTTTGATAAGGTAGATCACCAACTTTTGCTTCTGAAACTTCAGAGGATTGGCTTTAGCGACATTCTTCTGAAGCTATTCACAAATTATCTTACAGATCGTAAGCAATATGTGTCATATGGACTGTATCAATCTGAAACATTTAATACCTCTTCAGGGGTTCCTCAAGGATCTAATTTGGGACCATTGTTATTTTTAATCTTTATAAATGATATTGGTAAAGTCATAAAATTTTGTAATTTTCTCTTATTTGCTGACGACCTAAAAATTTTTTGTGAAATACTGACTTCTTCTGATTGTATTAAACTTCAGTGTGACATTCAAAATATAATTCAATGGAGCAAACAAAACAAATTGTTCTTCAATGTTTCCAAATGTTTTGTAATGGCATACACAAGAGCATCCAAAACAATATACTATCGTTATCTCATGGACGGAGTAAGACTTGAAAGGGTTTCAACGTCCAGAGATCTCGGGGTGTTGTTTGATGCTCAGTTATCTTTTAATCTTCATATAGTTAATCTATGTAATGACTCCCTTAAAATGCTTGGTTTTGTTCTTAGAAATGCCAAGATCTTTTCTAACACTCAGATTTTGAGGACATTGTATAATTCCTTGGTAAGAAGTCGTTTGGAGTTTAGTTCCATTATTTGGTCGCCACATGAGACTCGATACTCTTTGATGGTGGAGAGAGTGCAGAAAAAATTTCTGCGCTATCTGTACCTTAAAGAGTGTGGATATTATCCTTGGCTCTTCCCAACTGACTTTTTACTGGGAATGCTAGGCTATCAGTCATTATGGAGGAGGAGGGACGTTCATTTGGGTGTTCACTTTTTCCAGGTGATCGGTGGTCGCATACATAACTCAGAAATTCTGATGGATGTAGGTCTGTTCGTACCTGATAACTATCTTCGACAAAGACAGCATCGATTGTTTTACCTACCGCGATGCAGAACCAACCTGCCAATGGTTATGCCGGTTGGTAGGGCAATCTTGCTACTTAATCGCATCGCCTCGGATGTCGACATATTTCACGACAGTGGGCCTTCCCTTAGGAAAGCACTTTCTAACATTTAATTTTTCTTTTTACATTTTGTTATATTATTTTAATAACATAATTATCTACTGTAATTTGTGATTTATTATTGTATTTAGAATGAATTGGGTCTTTTTCTGTAATGTTCTAAATATCTGAATAAATAAATGAAATAAAATGAAATAAATGATAGGTGCACAGATCTGACGTTTCATTATTAACCTTTGTCATTTGCATGAGATTGTTGAGGTGATTTTCAAACCATTTTATTTCCGTGTTTTGAATACCAGTATTTTTAAATTTTTTGATGATTATATTTCGGTCAATAGTTTCGAACGCTCTTTTAAAATCTAAAAACACTGCAACTACATATTTATTTTTATCGATGTTCTCTTTCCAGTCATCTATAACAATATTAAGAGCCATTTCACATGAATTTTTAAACCTAAATCCCGATTGTTGATCACATAATTAGTTATTGAGAAATTTTGATAAAAAAATTGTAATGTTATTAAAAGTTTATATTAGTTCTTAAGATGTTATGAACTAACTTATAAAGCATAAATATTGAAAATAGTCATAAACAATCCATGAATTTGCGGATTATTCTACAAATGAAGCATGAAAAACATAATTATTTACGTAACATTTAGAAGCGAGGAACATAATATGCGGTGTTAGTGGTTACCTGTCTTCCGAACCTCCTCTACAGCGGCGAGCATTTCCTGCGTGATGTCCGGGTTCTCGTAAGCGATGATCTCCCCCTTCTCAATGAAGTTTTCGGTGGCCTTTTCTACGGTGCCCACGAGGGCGCTCGCTCGCTTGGATTTCCCTGGAACGGGCAAAAACAGATCGCTTTACTTATTTATTTTAAATCTTCAGGTATTAACAATAAGTGCTTTGGCGGCCTTATTGCTAAAAGCGGTATCTTAATAAATAAAATATGTATGTGAATAATATAGGATCTCAAAAGTAAACAGATGGAAGAGTTGAGGAAATGTGGATGTTTAAACATGGGCAGAAAGGTGAATGTTACACAGTATGTAAAGTGACCACTTAAACCAGCCAATGACAGGTCATAATAATAACAATTAAACTTTTATAGCACCATTTTCGTAATATAATACCTCAAGGGCGCTTTACAAAGTGACCGTATAAAGATATAAACTTAATTTTAACTTTTTAATTTAAGAAAAATAATGTACTTTGTCACCACATGCTAAGAATTTATTCAAATGATTTAGAGAACAAGTGGGTTTTAAGTTTCTTCCGAAACATCACTTCACTCTCACAGTTTCGGACTTCTGCTGGGAGAGCATTCCATGCCGTAGGGCCTGCGACCACAAATGCACGTTCGCCGAATTTAGTGCACTGTTTGCGTAGAGGTATAATAACTTTTCCTTTCGACGTAGATGTAGCTGATCTAAGCGTAAGACGTCTGTCAGCTAGTTCATCTGGAATGCAGAGTTCCCTTAGATATTCTGGAGCAGAGTTTTGCAGTGACTTATACATAAGCCAACAGAGTTTGTATTCCACCCTCTGTGGGAAACGTAGCCAGTGCAATTCCCGAAGTAGTGGAGTGATACGACTGAACTTGAAGATTCAAAAAATAATTCTCGCTGCGGCATTCAATACAGACTGTAGGCGAGTCATTTTATTCATTGGTAGACCTGCGAAACCCTGTAAATGCCCAGACTTCCATATTCCCTTCTCAAACATGTTTTCCCTCTCTGTTGCAATAAATTTAAATACAAATCACTCCCTAGGGAGGAAATCCGGCCAAATCCAGTCAGCGAGCATTTGGACATACTCAAACATTGTTGAGTGTTGCATCTAATTACTATGAGCATTTCCAAATGTTTAAATAAAACCATTTTTTAACAAAAAACGTTAAGAGTCTGGTGCATAGTACAAGTTTACAGAAATGCACAGCCAGTGCGTTCATTGCGCTCATTTCCGTCACCTTTCTTCTTCTTGCTGGGCCCCTTGGTGTTGACCAGGGTGGTGACCTGCAGCACCAGAGGCTCCAGGGTCTTCTCCACCGACATGGTGCGTATCTCCAGGTTCTTGGGGTCCCACTTCAGACTCAGCGTCCCCGTGCCGTCCATCTTCACTCCTCCGTCTCCCAGCATCGCGAGCTTAGCTGGAACATAATTTTAATTTCATTCATTTTTACATCAGTAATTTTTACGCCCATAAGGCTTTTGCGTTCATTTAAAATATGTAAAGCATGAGTAAATGAAGAACAAAATTATAACCAACATTTTTAAAGTATATATTTAATATTTAACCGAAGACGTTATTTTAGGTAACACGAGTCGACATAGGATAAATCATCGACATCATCATTCCCTTTTCCGCACCAATGGTGCATAGGGCACTGCATTAATACACCAATCGCAGCGTATCTTGATCATTTTTGTTACATGGAGGAAGGATGATCAGTCTTTCGCTTCAGGTACCAGTTCAGGGACTATGAAATATTCTAGTGTGAAAACACCACTTTATATAAATATTTCATATCAACATTTGTCAGTGTGTAATAAGTTTACGTTCCTTTAATTATGTTTATTTTATTATAATATCAAAATGCTAAATTGGTCAACTATATTATGCAAATCCCTCTCCTCCTCTCCTCCACTTCTCCGCTCTATTTCCTCATCCCTTAGCCTTCTTACGAGCTGTTTCTTATGTCTTATATAATATATTATTTTTCTCTTTACTGTGTAACATGAACATGTTACATTATTCAATTAGATGAATCTCACCCGCATAAATAAAGGTTTCAGCTCTCTAACTTTACAAACATCAACAGATGAAAGAATTGAAGGAATATAGATGTTCAAATATAGGCAGAATGGTGAATGTTACTCAGTGTGTAAAGTGGCCACTTAAACCAGCCATTGACAGGTCAGAAGCCCTGTAGATGCCTAGACTTCTATATTACCTTCTCTTAAATGTTCTTCATCTCTGTTGTAATATGTTAATATAAACGTCTCCCCAGGGAGTTGAATCCAGTCCTTGTCTACAAAAATTTGGACAAACTCAAAATATTGTTCCATTTTGATGTTTTTAACTGTTATTATTTTGTAATATTACTATCCTATGAATTGTATAAATGGACAATGTCCGTTAATAAATAAATAATTAAAACAATCGCTAATATGTCTCTCCTGAAAAGTTTAATTTTTTACCTCTAGCATGTTAAATGAAATGTTTTTTATTGTAATTTAATATATGGTTGGATAATTTATAAAGCGCTATTTTTGTGAAAATCACCTCAAGGGCGCTGACTAAATAAGTCCGTAAATAAATAAACAAACAAATTATGTTTCAAAACCAGTAAGTTATCAGAAATGGAGTATTTAATGGGTGCAGACGGTGTAAAAAAACTGTTTACAATTGCACAAACACTCCTTACTCTTGAGATAAGAAAAATATGAAATAAGATTAGTTCTAAGATAAAAAAATATGCATAATTTGAAGAAATCCGCTGTAAAAATGGTGAAAATTATAGTTCAAAGGCGAAATCTGAGCTGTTGATATGTCTGTACCTTAACTCGGTAATAAAAACAACATATTTGCATGCATTTTTTATGTTTGTTTTCGCGATTCGAGGCAAAGTATCTTACGAAAGTTTGTAAATACCAATTTAAAATGCGTGTACAATGTACAAATATAATGCAACCGAGTTAAACCCGACGTAACTTCTATAAAACAGTTGTATAAAGGCGTGAAATGCGACCGTGGGAATACAAAACAATGACATTTGACATAAATGTATTCGCAACTTACCACTTTTCTGAGCAAAATTTACGGTAGATTCGCTTTGAAGGGTGGCGTAAAAACTTCACAGATTTATTATCGGGCAGTTTTAATAATATTTTGCGAGTATTTCAGTAGTTATTCGTACAAAAACTAGAAACCAACGGGCGTATCCACCATTAAAAACGCGACGTCAAAATTGTATATGAGTGAGTCAATTCAGAACCCTACGCTTAGTCATTCGGAAAATGCACTCAAAAATGGTTCTTATTAACCGGCAGATTTGTACCTTTTTGATACTAAATTTCTCTGGCACCGAGGCCAAATATGTGAAAGGTAGATTTGGTTTTATGAGAATGAAATATAGACCGTATTATAACTACTTCGCATAAGTTTGTACGCTAAAATCGATTGCATCTGCTTGTCTGATAGTTCGTGACATTAATTGGAATAAACAATTTGTGTCATAGACTAAATATTTTAAATTATAGATGTTGGCACATTTTAAAAATAAATAATGATAACATCAGTCAAAAAATTCGGCAATTTTTTCAAATCATGATTTACATATTTTTCAACAAAAATATTGAAACTCCTTTAAAAATATTTGTTGTTAACTAAAACTTTTATATTTTGTATCATCTCGACAAGTTTGGAAAGAAAAAGTTTGACCTGATGATTTTTTTTAGGGTTGAATATTATGGTAATTTTGACATTATTACGATTAGGTCAATATGAATATTTTAACATTTGTAGCAGATCAACAGAACTTTTGCGTCATTGAAAATGATCATCATCATCAGCCCTCTCGTGTTCAATGCATGGTGTACACAGGCCTCCCCCTTAGACCTCTCTATTCTGGAACCCATTTTATGTCATCAGACCACCTTCTCTGAGGCCTGCCAACACTTGCGTCTGTTCTGGGCTGGTATTCAAACGTTCCCGTGCGGGTGGCGGAAAATCGGAGAGTTGTGTTTGAATATGAATGATTACATGAATTATAATAAACAATAAAATTTTATCTTCCGGACGTCTTAGAAGACGTATAACTTCGTGTCCAATATAAACCGACAAAGCAAAATCTGTCGTGTAAAACATTCCATAATAAAACGAAAAACAAACAAACCATCACGCCGTTTCCCTAAGACCTCGTTTCTCTACTTTCATTCATCTTTTTATACCCGCGCGACAATTATTCCGACAATTATTCATAATAACAGTAAATATGTTTTCCAATGCTGACATTTTATTGTTATTTATCATCATTAATCCATTTTCAATGAATTTGTACAATAATCACAGCGTATCTTGATCATTTTTGTTACACGAAGGAAAGATATTCAGAGGGCAGCCCGGGAACTATGAAATATGCCATAATTTTGAGAAATAAAACAACTTTGTTTTACAAACCCGTTTATTCATTTACACAACTGACTAGTATCGGCAGCAACACGTTCCCCTCTTCAGGGTTATTTAACAACTATAAATACTAGGCAAGGTTAGACTTTTTAGGAAAAACATTAAAAATAGGGCTTGGGCTAAAGTTTAATTAATTATTGATTGTATTTTAATTTTGTTTTACGACTGTGAAATATTCGAGTATAAAAACAATTTTGAAATAAATACCTCATGTCAACCATACCCGGAATAAAACTCGGGAATTTCTTGTTATTATGGAAATATTTTTTTGTTTATTTAACATGAGTACCATAACTCAAGCGCAGGTGATACGATTGGCTTGGCCATGTATTGCGGATGCCTCCTGAGAGCCTTATTAACCACGCTTGCCTTCTTAACAGAGCATCAGGTTCTCGACTTCCTGGACGTTAACTGCTGACTGTTCGTCGGCAGTTCATGTCAGAACTACGGGATGCGAGCCTGACTTAGGAGGATGCACAGGAGCTGCCAGCTGACAGAGATGCCTGGAGGATCTTCGTGGACACCATATGCTTTAACAAAGGAGCGAACGTGGAATGATGAACATAAGTAATGTCTGAAAAAACTCCCTCGAGTCACTGTGTGGTAGCCTGGGGTTATTTTAGGTTAACTAAAATATATAAATCTGAGGTTAGTAAATGATTACTTGATAATCACTGTTTCTTTTCATGTTATTTAAATCATGTGTGTGTCTTACTAATAATCTTTTTAATTAGGTTACATCTTTCTCTCAAATTAATGTTTTATATGTTTGTCTCGGGGTACTCGATATTTTGTCATTCCCGGAGATCCCGATGGAAAAAATATTTCATTTAAAATAATCTAGTATACCTAAACATGTGATGCCTACATGATTTTTCATAAGTATTTTTTTTTATTGAAATTTATTTATAAAACCTTACAAATTACATACTTTTTCTTTTTTAAATTCATATTCTATTGTTAGCTAATGATAATATTTTTCACATCTTTTGTAAAGATTAACTTAACATATTACAACAGAGACGAAGAACATAGTAGAGAAGGTAATATAGAGGTTCAGGCATCAACAGGGTATATGACCTATCATTGGCTGGTTTAAGTGGCCACTTTATATACTATGTAAAACATTCACCATTCTGCCCATATTTGAACATCTATATTCCTACAATTCTTTCATCTTTTGATGTTTGTGAAGTAAAAGAGCTGAAACCTTTATTTATGCGGGTGAGATTCATCTAATTGAATTATTTCACCTACATACTAGGCAACGCCTGAAAAGTTTATTTTTTCAATTTCTATACTTCTTCATGGACCGAGAGAACTTATCAACTATATTTTGAGTTCGTCCAAATTTTTGTTGACAAGGACTGGATTCCAGCCACCTAAACCAACCAATGACAGGTCATAAGCCCTGTAGATGCCTAGACTTCTATATTACCTTCTCTAAAATGTTCTTCACCTCTGTTGGAATATGTTGATGTTAACAGATCCCCAGGGAGTTGAATCCAGTCTTTTGTAAAGATTGTCAGAGTCTTTTGTTAGTTTTGTCTGGTAGTTTATTGTATGATTTCAGTCACCGGTTTATTAGTCTCGACTGTCCTTGTCTCGTTTTAAAATATTGTGTATGATATTGTTGTGATATTTACTAAAAAAATACAAGTTTTAGTTCTCCGTCTACAATAACGTCAATGTTTAAGGTTTACTTGAAGAAAAACATTTTGTGGTGATAAGCCTCGGATTTAATAGATGTTAGGGCCCCATCTTTAGTGAAAAGGAATAGGAATATGCACATTTGTAAATTAATACATTCGTATTATTCTCCCCTCCTTTGTAAGTAAGTGTCTGGTTTTTATGCCAACTGAACCTAAGGGTAGGTCCGTCTCTGCATCAAGGTTGTTATGGTTAATGAGTTGTCATAGCGACTTACATTTATTACAAGAAGTTATTTTTGATAGTAATAGCATTGTTTTTTGGATCGCTGTGTAGTTTGGTGAAAGAACTAATAGTAGTTCTACATTATCTCTGAGTGAAAGCAATACAACTGGTAGGTAAATTTTAATCATTTTTACTACATATGTATGCATTTCAAATTATTTTGATAAGACTGAACTCGTAATATCAAAATTGATTATTGATTTTCCTTATTTATCCCATATACTTATGATCCTAGACATTTTTTATCCAATGTTGATGCGGCATGACGCGACAATGCTCATTTTTATAATATCATTTGAACCTATCGTTTTCTAAATTGCCATCTTTATTTAATTATACCTCAGGGAAAATAAACAGTATTTTTACTTTTGATTCTTTAAAGTTATGAAAAATATGCGTAAGGTTTATTAATACTTAAAAGTAGCTTATTATATATATATACATATTTATGGATAATTTATATAGTGCCATTTTCGTAAAAATCACCCGCTGTACAATACATAAATATCCAAGCACGTCTTGCAGCTACAGAGCGCATGGACAGTTGGGATTCTAGTTCCTCGTTTCCAATTATGATATATAACAAATTATGATATATAGGAGCTATATTACAGCACGTCTTGCAGCTACAGAGCGCATGGACAGTACGAAATCTAGCTCCTATTTACTTTTTTTATTTTATTTTATTATTATTATCTCAAAATGCGACTTGAAAATAGCTTCATGTTTGCTAATGAGGGTAGAATTATGTTCGACATATATTTTCAAACTTAGCATTATGATAAAATATTACGATTGTTGTTAAAATTCTGGTTACTATGCCAATATTTTTTTAGTTGGCATAGCGACGAATAATAAACAGAAACTGAGAACAAAATTAGCACATAGGTACTGTAACAAATAAAATCTCGCAGTACCTGCGCGAATCGGGAGCGCTAGATAATGTTGCACTCATCAACCTTCCGAGAATGTAGTTCATCGAATTGACGTCAAGCAGCGCCTGCTTTAAACGATCTCTTTCCGTTCGACGCCAGTGAGACAAAACGTGTCGTGAGCTAAATTATCTTGTGACAATAATCCAGAAAACCAGTGAAAAATGAGGGAAATCGTGCATCTTCAAGCGGGTCAGTGCGGAAACCAGATCGGCTCAAAGGTCAGCTTAAAAATCACTCATTTACCCGTCTGAGAAATCGTCTTTTTTTGCGTCTCGCCCCAATACCGTTAAATGCATGTCCGCCGAAATAGACCGGTATGGTTTCGTACGAATCTTTAAATAAATGCATCGCCGGAGATGTGTGAACGCTCCGACGTACGCAGATGCGTGTGTTTGAAGTCTAAAACAGCGTTGCATTTTTCCGGCGTCGAAGAAACGTGGAAAAAACTAATCGGCCGACGTTGTTAATTACCGTATTTTACAAACTTATGTTTTAACCGTTGCTTCTACCGGTTAAAACGCAATTTCATCCACGCTCATGCATCTGCCCGTTAAATATTTCAATAAAACTTCTCACTTAAGTAAAATTATTACCGTTCAATCGCGTTTTTCTAAGGTCAGCCATTTTATATATTTGAAAAAAGTGGTTCATGGTGAAATTAACGATATATTTCGCTTGTTGAGCGTTTGCCGCGTATGTTACGCTCAATATTAAATTTAATTTCACATATAATCTAAGGTCGTAAGTTCGGGCAGCTGTTAAAATGTTCTTGAATGAAAAAAATAGGGCGTTGTATGATGACTCAAATAAATTATGTCTTCTGACGCATTCGATTACTTACCTACATTTGCCGAACCAAATAAAAACGTATAGAAAACTATTACAAATATCATTAATTATATTTAATATTCTAATTTAACTAATATACGCCGGTGTTTTCTAGGTAAGAATTCCAAAAATATATATATTTTTTAATGCGTCTATTGTGCGAAATTCACAAAAAATCAACAGACCGTCACGCCGTTTCTCCGTAGGGGTATGCAGAGGATAAAACGCTACGTCACTGCATTCGCTTACAGCCCTGGCTTCCTCTGCATTCATACATCGTCTGAACTGCTTGATAAGCTGGAACGATCGCAAAATGTCTATACGTTATATCTTCAACACATTGGTCGCCGATAGGATTTTCGTAAAATGTCCAAAAAATGTTTCTAGGTTTTTAATTTGATATTAGATCAAAAAACAATTATTTAATTTGTTTTGAGGTATTTTTGAGGAGATATTTTGAGGAGATGAGGGTGTCAGCCACCGGTGGCCGACACGGCCCAATTGGAACACCTCGGCGTCGGCCACCGGTGGCTGACACGGCGATCAACGTGTTTATCTTCGCAAATTCGACCAAATAACCGAATACCGCACGCAACTACACTGGCTCCGTATCAGGCATAGAAGAAACATTCACATTTTATCACTTTTCAACATTTTGAATAATCCCATTTGGCCTGTTCATCCGAGAGAGCTCTTCCAACCTCTATCACAGCATGGGCTATCTTTTCGTTCTGGCAACGAGAGAACCCTTTCAATACCCATTCACCGCTCTATTTTTTTGCTTCCTAATTTCGCAGTAGTAACTGCGCGATTATGGAATAATCTACCCGCTAATGTCAGAGACGCCCCTTTATTCACATTTAAATCAATATTAAAATGTCACTATCTGAATATTAGATTTTTTCCTTCCCATTCCCCGCCTCTCTTCATAGTAAATTGTAGATATTTAGTCTATTTTAGTTTCTATAAAAATGTATTTATATTAATGTACCTGGAATTTGTTCACACACCGTTTGAGTAGGTAGGAAGAAATTGCCTTAAGGCATTATGCCCGCCCCGCCCTTAAATGTGAATAAATTGTATTTGTATATAAAGTTTAAAATAAATGTCAGAGACGCCCTTTCATTAAAATCAGTATTGAATAGTGTAGATTTATAGTTTATTTATTTATTAATATACCTAACGGCCCTAGCCAATTTGTACAAAATTAAAGTTAAATGCAAAGTTATATAATAGAAAGAAAACATAGCTAATTGTTGTGGTTAAACTCGATAAAGGTAATGTATAGTAAAAGAAAAATAAAAGATTTATAGTAAAACAGTGAAAAATGGAGGAAAAGTAGTAAAAAAGGATGCATTTTAGGTTTGTAAATCTTACATAGGCACATATTAAAAAATAAAAAAAATATTACAAGATTCTGTATTATTATTCTGTACCTAGAATTTTTGCATATACTTTTAATTTTCTCAAACTGAACGGTTTGGGTAGGTAGGAATATATTTTTTTTCAGTCTTTATTCAATAAAGTATACACATTATTACAATATTAATACATTATAAAGAAAACAAAGTATTGAAATATATTTTGTCCCAATTTTCATTTAATTTATTTAGAACATTACAGAAAAAAGACCCAATTCATTCTTAATACAATAATAGATCACAAATTACAGTAGATAGTTATGTTATTAAAATAATATAACAAAATGTAAAAAGAAAAATTAAAAGTTAGAAAGTGCTTTCCTAAGGGAAGGCCCACTGTCGTGAAATATGTCGACATCCGAGGCGATGCGATTAAGTAGCAAGATTGCTCTACCAACCGGCATAACGATTGGCAGGTTGGTTCTGCATCGCGGTAGGTAAAACAATCGACGCTGTCTTTGTCGAAGATAGTTATCAGGTACGAACAGACCTACATCCATCAGAATTTCTGAGTTATGTATGCGACCACCGAACACCTGGAAAAAGTGAACACCCAAATGAACGTCCCTCCTCCTCCATAATGACTGATAGCCTAGCATCCCCAGTAAAAAGTCGGTTGGGAAGAGCCGAGGATAATATCCACACTCTTTTAGGTACAGATAGCGCAGAAATTTTTTTTGCACTCTCCACCATCAAAGAGTATCGAGCCTCATGTGGCGACCAAATAATGGAACTAAACTCCAAACGACTTCTTACCAAGGAATTATACAATGTCCTCATAATCTGAGTGTTAGAAAAGATCTTGGCATTTCTAAGAACAAAACCAAGCATTTTAAGGGAGTCATTACATAGATTAACTATATGAATATTAAAATATAACAACACCCCGAGATCTCTGGACGTTGAAGCCCTTTCAAGCCTTACTCCGTCCATGAGATAACGATAGTATATAGTATTCAATAATAGTTTGTCATTCGGTGCTCAGACATTAGTTTTAATTAATAATAAAATAAAAAGAGTGCAGATATAATACTGTATACGTATAAAATAATGAACATAAAATAAATTAAAATAATGAACAGATAAAAATAGTTTCAAGAAATATTTTTTTTTCAAGTTAAAAAATAGAGTAAAATAATACAATTAAAATTAAAGAATAGCAATTTACTAGAAAATATTTCAAATATAAGAAAAAAAATAAACACGTATGTAAATAGTGTGTGCTTATAAATGTAATCAAAACAAGATAAAAATATAACAAAGTAAATCGAAAATTTCAATTCAAATCTACAGAAAAAAAAATAATAAGAAAATTAAAAGAAAACGTTAACATAAGAAAGTAACAAAAATGTATTCAATCAGAGATACGAAATGTTTTACATAAATAATAAATCAATATAGGAACGTTTTGTCTACTTTCGTAATAAAAACATAATTTTATTTTTACTATGACATGTTTTCATGTCAAGTGGCAACATATTAAATATTTTTGGAACAATATAATCCAACGCACGTTGTCCATATTTATTTTTAAATTTTGCTACAACTAGGAACAGATTTAAATCTTGTTGGATAGAATGTTGGTGGATGCCGAAAACGAGGAAGGCCGAGAAAGACATGGCGCGATTAGGTCCATCAAATACCTGAAGATGGACATGTCAAAAGTAGGAATAATCGGCGTGCGTGCATGAGACGATGTATAAATGTAGCGGAAGCGAGGTCTGTATGCAAATATAGAGTGACACCGGTTTGAACTCAGATCATGTAAAATTTTAAAAGTAGAACAGACTTAAAGTTTTAATTTAATTATATAATTTAATTTTTTAATAAATTTATAAAAATATATAAATCCTAATTTAATCATCATTATGGCGTTCTATCCTCTCTGCCTACCCCTACGGGGAAACGGCGTGATGGTTTGTTAAAGAAATTTTTTGAACACGTGTAAAAAGTGCATTAAATGTTAATCAGTATGAATGTATTATCATTTTATGTTTTTTCTTTACATATTTTATGTTTTTTTTCTTTCTCATGTACTCGTATATTTAAAATGATAAAAACTCTTATAAATTAACAACTACAACAGTGTAAGTCACTCTCCAAGAACAAGAGTTAAGTCTCTTGTTTTGGAGAGTTACAGTGATAACATTTACTAGATGTGTAAAAGTAGATCTGTATCGAATTTTAAAAAAAACATGTACCTTTTATGAAATTTATCAATAAAAATAAATATTCGAAATCACTTAGAGAAAGTAGATTATTATTTAGAACATTTGACGTTTGTATTTGCATCTGTCTTTTTTTTTTTTTTTTAGTCTTTAATAGTACAAACATTATAAATTAATGGTCTAATATTAACTTATATGTAATTATTATTAAAACATATACTAATTATTATTAAAACATATACTAATTATTAATATTTCTAGACAATATACGTACACTTAAAAAGAAAACGTCTATAAAGCTAACACGAATAAGATTACTTTTTAAAACTAACTTATCTGCTAAACACATGTTGTTTTAACCGACATTAAATGAAATAATATGTTTTTGCTCTCATATTTCTAATGGTATTTCCTTATAATATAACTGTACAGCTCGGTGCATCAACGATTTCTGTGTATTTGTTTTTCCTACGAAATGGTAATCTTACTTCATGTTTATTTCTTGTTTTATATACGTGTTCACATTGATTAGAAAAACCTTTTGAGTCATCTCTTTTGAGGTATAACCATTAATCATTTTACGAACAAAAAATATTACATTAAAATATATTAGTTGACGTACTGTCATAATTTTTGCTTGTTTCAGCATCAACTTTATTCTGGTGCATATATTTTTCCTCAAAATTACTCTAGTAAGTTCATTTTTTCCCCTTCAGTTGCCAAAAACAAAATACTACTACAATAGTTTATAAGAGGCACAATGAGGAACTTCAGCCCTACGGGAAATTGGATACAAAAATGTTTTCTTACGCGGGGTAAAAATTAGAGCATTAAATTGTAGAACAAAGTTTCTTGAAAATGTACAGAAAAAATATTTTGATAAATCGCACTACTTTAAATGACGTCACTGGTTCATGTGAATCAACCTATGATCTGAGAGCTATGGAAGATTTCCGGTCTTCTTGTCGCTTCTGGACCAATGGGAAGAACTGAATGAGAATAGGCGGAAATGAACCTCACGTTACACGCGGAGTTATTTCAGAAATACAAAACTTTGAAAAATCGTAGTGCCGATAATACGATATATAAAAATAAAATAAAAAAAATTGACTTAGTTTAACAGTTTATAACAAATAAAAAAAATATAAAAAAAACCACTGAACTTCCTCATTATGGAGTTATAAATCATCCTGCACGAATCTGGAGTTAGATACTTCTGATTCTTCCCATAAAGCTAGGGTTTCCTAGGACAGCGGTGCCCGTATTTTAACGGCCGCAGTGAACGGTGATGCGGTGGACAGCCGTCGTAACGATGACTAGAGTGTGGTTTCCTAGGAAAACGGTGTTATCAACACCATTTAACACCATTTTCCTAGGAAACCACTCTCTAGACGACGTTACGACGGCTTCCCACCGCATCACCGTTCACTACGGCCGTTAAGATACGGGCACCGCTGTCCTAGGAAACCCTAGCTTTAGAGAAACCCTCCTTGCTATCATATTTGTCCCATATCTGTGCAGAATGGATTCCCCCTATTTACGTCATTTATCTTGCCGTGTGAATTTTTCTATCGCCTGGAATGGGCCGAAGCTGTCCTTAAATTGGGCCAAGTGCCTCGTCCCAATTGACCCGAATTGAGTACCTAGAGTCGGAAGAGTAATTTTCTAGCAATCCTACTTTTATGCGCTCAATTGGTGTCGGTCGCTATGTAGGCGAATAGTTCTATAATGCCTTATTTATTTCGATGAATTTATTTTACGACGGACGCGCGGGTGAAGAATACAGTTCTGAGCGTGGAATAATGCCCGCTAACTGGCCGCTAAAACAAAACATTGTGTAGTGTAGACAGAGTACATATTACATCTGAAAACTTGAATTATAAAATTTAATTGGACTGATTTTCTTACTTGAAGAACATTTTATACAAGGGAATATAGAAGTCTTGGCGTTTACATGGCTAATGAGATAGGGAGAATAGTGAATTATCATTGAAAAATTTTACATAATTATTTTAAAAAATAATTATTTAATTCCCGCCAAACTGCAAAAGGGTTTTTTTTCACGAATTTTTGTCTTTAAATATTTTAATAACACAATATAATGTAGGCATTAAAATAAAATAAAATCTTAAATATATAAACAAAATAAAACACTTTTTTGAACAATGTTTTAAATTGTTTGGTTTCCTCTTTTTAACACACTAAGTGTTAACAATATTTTGAGTTTGTCCAAATTTTTGTAGACAAGAACTGGATTCAACTCCCTGGGGTGCTGTTTATATTAACATATTACAACAGAGATGAAGAAAATTTAAGACAAGATAATATAGAAGTCTAGGCTTCTACAGGGCTTATGACCTGTCATTGGCTGGTTTAAGTGGCACTTTACACGCTGTGTAACATTCACCATTTTTCCTATGTTTGAACATCCATATTTCTTCAATTCTTCCATCTGTTGATTAAGTTAAATTAAAATCTGTTTAAAATAAAAATTTAGTGAAGAAAAATTTCATTTAAAAAAAATGTGATTTTATATATTTATTTTGATTAATATGTCAAACATTCTATTAAAAAAATGAATGAACATGCCAGATACGAATGATTTTTCGTGTGTCAATATAAATCACTCCCTAGACGTTACTACAAAGTTATGTCGTCACTTTAGCTGACAACTGTCATTCTAATCGAGCTATATTTTAAGGACTATAGTTGTAAATATTTGTTTTCTACCCCCTGTTAAAATACTCGTTTGATCCACTCATCTCCAAAATGCGTTAGAAATAGTATAAAAGCTGTAAAAGTTGTAAACAATAATCCAGTCTCGTAGATGCCAACTTAGGCGAAAGCGCTCGTTGGTCAAAATGATAAAAAAAGTAAAAGTAAACTAAGAGCTTTTTTCCTCATTTTTCTCATTTAATAACATATATACAAAAATCAAAAATGTTACCTGTGTCGATATTCGCTAATAAGCGGAATGGGGAATGTTGTAGTACGTAAAGTGGCCATTTAACCCAGCCAATGACAGGTCATAAGCCCTGTAAACGCTCGAATATCCATAATCCTGAATTTGAAAAAATTCTACCTCATCTCTGTAGGGATATTAAAAAGAAAAAAAAAACTAAGAGCTTTTATTGACAACTTAATTGTTACGAAACCATGGAGTTTTATCAAGAAATATCAACAAAAAACATCAATTTAATAAAATTAAAATATGACTTCATTCTCTTACAATAAAAATACCTTGTAATCTTATCGCAAATGGGAGATTGTGTGCTACAGTGACGCCATGTCAAATTTATCTTTTTAATACATTATTTTATCGTGTTCTTGAATGTGTATATTTGGAAAAAAAATGCCACATTGTTTTGAGTATGTCCAAATGTTTGCAGACACGCTGGTTTTCCTCCCTAGGGAGTTATTCACATCTAAATTTGTCGCGACCTAGAGGGATAACATTCCCCTCACAATTTTTTTCCCTCTCTATTACAGTAAAATAAGAGTTTTTTAATTTTTTTTATTTGTTTCTAAAAAAATATATTAGCGTTCTAGTTTTGAATTTTGGAGGCCATTTTCAACTCTGTATCTTGTGTATCAGAAATTATTTAAATACATTTATTTAAATTTAATTCAATAATTTAAAAGTTAGTAATTTAAAAAAAAAAAAAAAAACAGCGATGAAATTAGGCTGAATGCTGTCGAAATGCGATCTCTCGGGCCAATGTGTGGTAAAATTATGTACGTTAGATGCACAGACAAAATGTTGAATGTTACAACACTGTAAAAATGGCCACTTAAACCGGCTGGCGGAAGGCGATAATCCCTGTAAATGCCTACACTTCCATATTCCTTCTTTTAAGATGTTCTCCATCTCTGTTGAAAAAATTCGTGGAGTCGTGGCTAGCGAAACAATGGGGGAGGGTAGACTTAAATTATTTTGTAAAATTGTGAAAAGGAATAAAAACTATTGGTATTTATTCATTTTTCGTATCTAATATAGGAGACTAGCGGATCGTCGTATTTATTGCGTAGCAATAGTTAGAGGTTAGGCAATCGATACAGGCTACTTTTCATTTTAAAAAAAACTTCGCGTTCCATCGTAAATATTGTAATTGTTACACGACGAAACCAATTTTAATACCGCGCGAGCGAAGCCAGTTCTAAATATAAATACGAATCGCTATTAAAAAATATGTCCCATTGTTTTATAAGTTCCGAAATTTGTTTAATGTCTGCCATAAATTAATGTTTCTATAGATTATTTTTATGGCAAAGGAGCTCCGTGCAATCGTAGTTTATTGCAAAATAATATTTTTAAAACGGGTGTGTTTGCTGATGAATGTCGATAAATCGAATGTGATGGTTTTTTAAAGAAATTAAAGTATTACCAAATGTGAAATCACTGTGAATGGGGTTATACTAAAACAGGTAGAGGAATTTGTGTATCTGGGAAGTATGCTTACTAGGGATGGAATGACTGAAATATATTGTAAGGAGGGTGAGTGTGTACAGGAGCACCCTGCCACCTGTCTGTTGGAAGGGCTATCGCTATGCTGAACAACATCGCTCTGGATGTTGATCTGTTCCATGTATCCGAAGGGGTTTTCCGGAGCAGGATTCTCCTACTATTTTGACAAGTCTCTTTATGAATTTTGTTGGCTTTTTATAATATGTGCGTCTTAAACTTTTAATTTGTAACGTATGTACTATTTTTAATAAATTAATTGAATAGAACAATCGGAAGAGTTGCGGAAATGTAGATGTTTAAACATAAGCAGAATGGTGAATGTTGCACGCTGCCTAAAGTGGCCACTTAAATCAGCCGATTTCATATCCCCCTAATATTTCATATAAATTCAGATCTTATGTCGTATTTTAATATATGAATTCTCTAACACTGATTTTTGTTCAATGGAACACATATTTGCTAAATTTATTTCAATTTTAAATATTATCAAGCTTTAAAAACATCCCGTCCTGTCACCAGCCAAACTAAATCGATATGGAGGTTTGCGTGTTTTACATTTTACGATAATTCATTTTAACATGAATAGGCAAATTTAGAATTATCTAATTCTTGTTGTTTGGCTCATAAAAATAATTTAGCAAGATTATCATTAATCCGAATAATCATAATACACAGTACCTTGGACGTTTGACTATTTTATGGATTGTTAATTTGTGTCGTGTTAATCATTGACATATAATACATAGACACGCCCTATAGAGGAAAATATGTTTAAAAACAGTGACACGAAAACGTACCCGTTGTTACTAAATACTGTTTTTTTACACCAGTAGCTCAATCACAAATAACTATCGACGTGCTTAAAAACATGCTAAGCATTTGAGCGATCACAATGAACAATAATGAACATGTTTAAATTATCGCAGTCATAAGTCAACGCGTGTGTAATCTCTAAGTCAAAGCTCGTGTCGGTTTGTTTTTTGATTTCCTCGTAAATAAATACAGTTCACTGGCGAAAAATCGGCGTTTACTATAAAAAAATAATAATATTTTATATTGCATTCGCAAAATAGTAAGGAGTATCTAATACAAAAAAGTAAAAATAATAATTACAATTACATGGCGACTGCTTTTCTTGTCATTTGGCTCGCCAACCGCCGGCTAAATGCAATAAATAGCGTGATAAATAATAAATCAATAAATAAAAATAGTAGTTTTGGAATATTTCCCATATTTGCACCGGTGAAATTCAAATACGTGATTGCGCAGCAGGATTATACGTCGCGAAACGTAAATATTTTGACATTTAATATTGGGTGTTCGCGGATGCTGCATGTGATCGCGAATACGATAACCAACCACGGTGAGAAATTGTTATCACGTCGCTTATTAGCACGTCGATAGTCATTTGGGATTGAGCTACAGATGAACCTTTCGATGCCCTGTTCCGAGTCGGAGGATTTCGGGCGTCAAGCCGCGAAGTGTCGCGCAGGACATGGACTTTTGCAATATTAATTAGCGAACCCGCGCATGCGTAAAGAATACTGACAAGTTCCCAGGGTTGCTGTGCTCCTAATGGGCGTATTAGAGGTATTGTTTTGTGACCGTTTGCGGGTAATTTGGGCGTGTGACAACGCGCCTCGGTACAAGATTGTACGGGCCACTCGGGCGGAGAATGATTATCTCTGTAGCCTCGTCTCCGGTCTGAAATAGGAAGCGGTGGTCATTATGACGGTTATGTATGCAGCCGGTGAGATCACCTCTGCTTTGGTTAGTACGCTGAGGAAATGTTGAAACAATAAGGAAATACATATACGTCATCTCTCGAGTGTGCGAAAATGTAATAAATCATTTATTTATTTATTTCGACGGCTTACGCCTTTGACTAAGTATAAAATAATATTGAAAAACAATCATAATGAAACAAAACACCCGTACACAAGTATAGGAAATATAGGTAGATAAAATAAAATCAGCAGAAAATAAAGGAAAATTAAATTAGAAATGAACATATTACAACAGAGATGAAGAACATTTTAGAGAAGGTAATATAGAAATCTAGGCATCTACAGGGCTCATGGCTCAGGGCCACTTTACACATTGTGTAACATTCACCATTCTGCCCATATTTGAACATCTACATATATTCCTTCAATTCTTTCATCTGTTGATGTTTGTGAAGTCAAAGAGCTGAATCCTTTATTTATGCGGGTGAGATTCATCTAATTGAATTATTTCACCTACATACTAGGCGATGCCTGAAAATGTTATTTTTTCAATTTCTATACTTCTTCGTGGACCAGGTGGATTTATCAACAATATTTTGAGTTTGGCCAAATTTTTGTAGACAAGGACTGGATTCAACTCCCTTGGGAGCTGTTAACATTAACATATTACAACAGAGATGAAGAACATTTTAGAGAAGGTAATATAGAAGTCTAGGCATCTACAGGGCTTATGACCTGTCAATGGCTGGTTTAGGTGGCCACTTTACACACTGTGTAAAATTCACCATTCTGCCCCTATTTGAACATCTATATTCCTTCAATTTTTTCTTCAAATTTTTCAAATCCAGTCCTTGTCTACAAAAATTTGGACAAACTCAAAATATTGTTGTTGAATTATTAATTATAACATACGAGGGCGGATTGAAAATGAAGCTACCTAAGTAGGAAAAAACCTTTTTTTTCAGAAATTTTTTTCTCAACTTAGTCTCCTTTTACTTCGACACACTTAGTAAGACGATATTCCAACTTTTTTATACCATCTGAATAATACGATTTCGGGAACCTCTCAAAATACGCGTTAGTTTCGGTAATCACTTCTTCGTTTGAGCTGAATCTTTTTCATGCGAGCGATTTTTTCAAGTTTGGAAACAGGAAAAAGTCACTAGGAGCTAAATCTGGACTATAAGGTGGATGATCAACCGATTCGAAGTGTATTTCACGTATAATTTTTGCATAGTATCTAATGCTGTGTGAACCGGTGCGTTGCCTTGAAAAAAAAAGCACTGTTTTTTCTTTAAATGTGGGCGTTTTTCCTCGATTGCATCATTCAATGCACGATAATACTTTCCTGTGATTGTGGATCCTTTTTCAAGATAATCGATGAGCAATATTCCGAGTGCATCCCAAAATACAGTGGCCATAACCTTGCCAGCCGATTTCACTGCCTTTGCCTTCTTCGGAGCACTTCCACCAGCTTCCACCCATTGTTTGGATTGATTGTTGGTTTCAGGTGTATAGTGGTGCACCCACGTTTCATCGACAGTTATTAATCGACGCCAAAAATCGACAGGATTACGCTTTATCATGTCCAAACACTGCTGCGAAGTGGTCTCTCGAACTAGTTTTTGTTCGACACTGAGCAAACGCGGCACCCATCTTGCCGATAGCTTTTTCATATGCAAATGTTCATGCAAAATGTTGAACACACGTTCATACGAGATGTTCACCATTTCAACAATCTCGCGCAACTTCACTCGGCGATCATTCATAACTGTATCGAGGATATTCTTGCTATTTTCCTCAGTAACCACCTCTTTTGGCCTTCCCGTTGATGGTATTGTTGCAGTGCTTGTTCGGCCGCGTCAGCATTCAGCAATCCAATATTTGACCATGTAATCTGACGGAGCAGACTCACCGTAATGTTTATCGAGCTTTTCTTTTGTCTCTTTCGCCGTTTTCCTTTTCAAATAATAGTGTTTAATCACTGCACGAAATTCGCTATTTAAAATTTTTTAAGAAACAAAAATTATTTACTTCAAACGACTGCAACAAATAAACTAATCGACGAATTTGGGTGACATTTTAACAGCTGCCGTTTGACAGATCGCAATTTGGAAAAAAAATGTGTTTGTGCTGCCACCTAGCGCTAGGTAGCTTCATTATCAATCCGCCCTCTTAGGTATGCAGCAAATTAACAATAAATAAAGAGTTTAAATATAAAAAAAGTACTGAAGTAACAGAGGCGATGTACGAGTATCATATCATAAATAGTGTAAAACAAGTATTTATTTGAAATTTTTTTTATAAACCCTTACGGACTATTACATTCATTTTACATTCATTTTACATAGAATAATATATACATTTTTCATTCATACTCTGTTGTTCAAAATAATATTTTTTACGTCTTTTGAAAAGTTTGTCCGAGTCTTTTGTTTAGTTTTGTCTGGTAGTTTATTGTATAATTTCAGTCCCTGGTTCATTAGTCTCGATTGTCCTTGTCTTGTTTTAAAAAGTTGCATATGGCATTTGTCTGATATTCTCGTATTATGTCCATGTTGACTACATTTTTTTCACAAGTTTTAGTTCTTCGTCTACAATTACATTAGTGGCTAATTTATGGATAAATTTTAATGATTCTAGTTGAAAGAGTTCAGTTATATTTAATTGCTTAGTTTGTTTAAAAAGTTCTCTAGTTGCAGTTAAATAGGGAAGGTCACATACTAACTTTAATATTTTATTTTGTTGTCTTTGTAGTCTGTTTATGTCATTTTGATATCCTGTTCCCCATAGTAGTTGCGTATAACATATTTTAGTTTTTACATAGGCTTCATACATTAGATTTTTTTCCGTTTTTGGAACAAAATTTTAGATTTTTAAAAAATACCATAATGTCGCCACTTTGCTAATTAAATTGATATTAATAATTGATATTAAATTGATATGATTGTATAACACTTTGTACATTTTTACAATTTAGAAAAGAGATGATTAAAAAGTAATGATTTTAATTTGTACAAAGATAAATGAAATAAATCTATGTTTCCATGTTTGTTCGCTAACATGTGGAGCCGTGGAATAGGCGAGTATTTAGTATTTATTGCTAGCTTTCTCAGAAGAGGTTATTACATTATTATTTTTGACAACTATAAAAAATACCCCTTAATTTCCTCATTGTCAACACGACGATACATCACCGATTGTTGGGGGATTTTTTAGCACAGTCGTGTAAGAGTCAAATGGGCCGCACGGCTCCCCATCACAGGTGATAAAGATGACGCAGTTTTATTCGCGTAGGCTAATTTTTCTGTTCACAACAAAATGCGCAGAATTAGGACCGCTTCCTCCCACCGCGCCATACCCACAAAAGGGTGTGAATACGGGAACGCGGGGTTAACACAGCCGGTGACTTTCTCGCGTGGGATTCGGCTAACCGGTTTCACCATCTGGCGCATTTTTCCCGTCAGCGATGACGGAATACTCCGAATGCGAATGGCCCGCGGAGACGAGGCCCGGCCGCCCGGCTGGTCTAGCCCGGCGCTTGCGAGATCCCAACCGAAATTGGCGAAAAGAACTTTCTCGCAATCCAGCCGATTAGTCGAGTGCACAGTTTCACAAGACTGTAAATAAATAAATGCGTTATGTGCCGATGTAGTGTAGCACACAGAATAAATATTCGAAGTCCAACAGATCGATTGAGAAGACACGAAGATGTATATTCATTTTATCATTTAAAGGACATTACTGATTACTGTAATGGAATATACGCAAATCTAATCTAAACTAATAAACTTCAATTTGTTTTCAATGCAGCAGCGAGGCTTATAACGGGAGTAAAAAAAATATTCTCACATCTCGCAACATCTTCGAGATTTGCGCTGGTTAAAAAGCCCAGAGAGAATAAAATACAAGCTGTGCTGGACAGTATTCAAATCCCTTAATGAAATGGCTCCAAAATACCTATCGGACCTTTGTATTAGGGAAAATACATGTCAAAGAAAATCTACTCTTAGGTCAGCATTTGATTCAGGAAGAGGAAAACTCGTCGAAATCCGCCGCTCCCAAAATCCCCGTTTTTTAAATTTTAATTTTTATTTATTTGACACTATATATACAATAAATATACATATAAGGGCGGGCATATTGCCTTGAGGCAATTTCTTCCTACCTACCCAAACCGTTCAGTTTGAGAAAATTATAAATACATGGACATATTGCAGGCAAGTCAACGTTCGGCCAGGACAACGTCTGTCGGGTCCGCTCGTGGATTTATATAATACTAGTTTTGGTCGTTTGGAGGGGTAGGTTTGATACAAAAAATAGGTACATTTATTCTTCCCACCCTACATCCTGAGATTTCTCACGCGTTAAAGCATATGGTTTTCAAGTGCTTTCTATAAACGACTATTTTCAATAAAATTACATGATTTCTGTATTCCGTAAGATGTTAATGTTGGTCCCAGGGGCTTCACCAGGTGATTGAGTGCCAAATGCATCAGAACTCTGGGTATATTTCATCCTGTGAAGAACAAGCAATTTTACAGGAGAGCCAATTAATGTTTTTTTAATTTATAAAAAAATCTCATTTATACCTGCGTATTCTTTTGGCGTAATTCCTAAATAATTTCACTATAATCCTTAAAATATAGCTTGATTAGAATGACAGCTGTCAAACTAATTTCATTAGTGATGGGAAATTACTGATCACTGATCAAATCGATTTTATCAGTTATTTCACGCAATCATAAAACTCTGTTTCCCAAAGTTGATATAAAAAACAATCCTATTATAGTGTGTTTAACACAATTATTTACCAAAAAATGAGACATTTATACTTTTTTCACGAACAACATCAAATGAATTATTTTTTTATTCGATCAATTTACATTGATCAATTTTTCCGATCTCTAACGTTTTTGCAAAATGATGTAACCTTGTAAGAACGTCGTTAATAATTAGGTTTATTTTATTTTTAAAGCTGATTTTGTATATTAATGTTGATTTATGTTTCAAGCAGTGTATTAAAAAAATAAATTAACACGCCAGATACGAATGATTTTTCGTGTGTCAATATAAATCACTCCTTAGACGTTACTACAAAGTTATGTCGTCACTTTTTCTGACAAATGACATTCTAATCGAGCTATATTTTAAGGACTAAAAGATAGATCAGACCTTGTCTCGAGGTAGTAATTATTGTTTATTTTTTGTCCTAGCTTTAATATTCTCTATTTGTATTTTATTTCAATTGTGCCTAGATGTATTCTAAATATTTGCATTTGCCGTTGATAAATAATTAAAAATATCAGAAAGAATAAAAAAACAACTTTAATTGGCTCTTCTGTAAAGTTCCTGCGGCACGGCGACCATTCCATATTCGGCACAATCGCGGCCATCAATCCTTGCGCATTCTCGTCTAGCGAATAATTATTCCTCATTTTATTGTTTTTAATAAACACACGGCCAAACCGCTTATTACGCCCGTCATAACATAAT
This sequence comes from Micrasema longulum, assembly GCF_059751315.1. Classification (NCBI taxonomy): domain Eukaryota; kingdom Metazoa; phylum Arthropoda; class Insecta; order Trichoptera; family Brachycentridae; genus Micrasema; species Micrasema longulum. Next base: position 127,929 of record NW_028278827.1, read on the forward strand.
CCAATCCCAGTTACGCTACATTTGCACATAAACGAACCATAAATTAGAAATTACAACGAGCCATTCATAGATCGCTTATGGCGGCGTTCGATCATACCTGAATTTGACAGACGTCCATTAGGATTTTTCCAGCGTACCTAGCCTTCGAGTAAACGACACTCGGCCGGGGTTCAGGGCCCCGATTGCATTGGGAAGTGAACGGTATCTGGGCCTCGATTATGAACGCTATCTTCATACGTATATATCGAGACGGTATACTTAACTTCTGTATCTACCTCGGTATGTTAATAATAATAACATAGCTAACAAACCAAATTAACTAGAAGCGGATAGATTCCTTGGTACCTACACTCTACACCACGCACACAGATGCGTTTCTACTATCATCTCCCAGGGAACAGCCAAATGTGAACCAAATGTTTTTACAGTTATTTACTAGGAAAAGGACAATAGATCCCGTTTACTGCACACCAAAATAAAACAGGGACGAGTTTGAGTATCGTCTATTGTCTTGTTAAGTATTTTATATTTTACTTTTCGTGCTGTTACATGTTCACTTAATTGCAATACTTACTAGTTCTTTGCTCGATGTATTATTATTGTGTTTTTTTTTATTATTAACTTTTTAAAATCATTCTTATGTTGTTGAAATTGTCGCGTTCACTCGGCTTTCACCGTTCCTCTGCCAGCTCCATGTTCCACTTCCGTACATAAGTGTCGAGACTAAAACTCCGTTTTGCACTGCCAGTTTAGCTTCGATTGACATATTTTTATTAGAATCTCAGCCGTACAATTAATTGCTCTAATTTTTACCGCGTGTAAAAATATTTTTGTTTTTTAATTTCCCTAGGCATTGAAATCGCTCATTGTGATCGGGGCCCCGATACGGGCCCACGACTGTCGGCAGGGAGCGTGCTAAATTTATGGATATTATGATTCCAATTCCCCTCGTCGGTCGGCCTGTGACAGGCACTCCGTTATCGGACCTGCTCGAAATAGCTCCGTGACGTCACAGATATCCTCGAAAGTCTACCCGAAGCCCCCTCCCCTAAAATATACGGATAAAAACACTCGGCGTTGTGTTTCGCCATACAATTCTGTGTGTGAATGAAACAGAAGTAGAATCCTTTACGCGTGTTTCCTGCTCTCTTGCTGATAATCATAAACAGGAAAGAGTGGGGATTATCATGTATATACATATTTATTAGATTAAGGAATACTTTAAAAATCAATCATCAAAAATAGCTTATTACTCAATTGTACAATATTTGTTACAATATGGTATTGTAGGATGGGGTGGTACATACGCCAATACATTAAACCCTCTTAAAATAATACAAAGATTAATTATTAAAGTAATTTGAAAGAAACCCTCAACATTCAATACGGAAAGTCTGTATAAAATATTTAAGGTTCATACGGTAGACACTCTTTATAAAATAAATTCTATTATACAAATATATAAAAAAGAATTTGAAATGAATAAGTCACTCAGATACCAACATAATATTAAAATTCCCAAATTCCACACAAGTCATGGTTAAAATAGCTTTGTCTTCAAAGGTGTAAAAAATTATAATAATCTTCCTAATGAACTAAAAACTATCAAAAATAAAATATCAACAAATAAGTTTAAAGTTAATCCAAAGACATTTTTTGAATTCGTGTAAAAACAACATTAAATTTTAATTAGTATGAATGTATTATTGTTTTATGTTTTTTCTTTTTTCTTTATATATCCTGTTTTCATTTTTCTTTTCATGTACTCGTATTTAAAATTATATAAACTCTTATAAATAAACAACTAAAACAATGTAAGTCACTCTCCAAGCACAAGAGTTAGTCTCTTTTTTTTTTTGGATAGTTACAGTGATAACATTTACTAGATGTGTAAAAGTAGATATGTTCAGAATTTTACAAAACATGTACTTTTTATGAAAAATATGTTTAAAAAAAAATATATTACAACAGAGACTAAGAACATTTTATAGAACGGTAGCTGCTTGATTGTAGAATAATCTACCCACTAATGTCACACCTTTCCTTTCAATTCCATCCCTCTTCATCTCTGCATAAAAAGTTCATAATATTTCATAATATTTAAAAATTTAATAATTATTTATTCATATTTATACTAAAAATAATGTGACCTCACTGGGGTTACCCGCGCCGAGGGCACTTAACAATATACTTTTTTGAAATAATTTTACATTTGAGAATAAACAAAGAAGACTAATTTAATAAACAGAGATAATTAACTAAATGTTCAGACAGTCTTAAACATTACGTAATTATGTTTATAATTAATTTATGTACATCTATATTATTTATATTACAAAACGCGCAATGAAAGAACTAAAACCTAACATAAGCCATACACTTGTGGAGCAGTTGATTCAATATTGGTTTGGGCGAATGAGACAATCCATTTTACGTCTACCTAGCTCCACTATCTATTTTTTTTTATAGCCTTTTTGAACATTTTCTCATTACTAATTGTTTTAATAGATAGTGGAAGTAGGTTATAGATTTTAATTGAATAATACTCAAAATACCTTTGTCCAAATACTTAGTATTTTCTCAAACTGAACGGTTTGGGGGGGGTAGGAAGAGATTGCCTTAAGTCTTAAGGCAATATGCCCGCCCTTATATGTATATAAAGTGTAATAAAATAAATAAAATAGAAGGGAATATAAAAGTCAAGACATTTACAGGGCTTATGATCTGTCATTAACTGGTTTAAGTGGCCACTTTACAACACTTAGTGTGTTAAAAAAGGAAACCAAACAATTTAAAACATTGTTCAAAAAAGTGTTTTATTTTGTTTATATATTTAAGATTTTATTTTTATGCATACTTTATATTGTGTTACTAAAATATTTAAAGAGAAAAATCCCTGCAAAAAATAAAAAACTAACATTTACCATTCTCCCTATCTTATGAGCCCTGTAAATGCCAAGACTTCTATATTCCCTTGTATAAAATGATCTTCAAGTAAGAAAATCAGTCCAATGAAATTTTCTAATGTGCATTAAAAACCTTATTAAATAAGCAGCTACGGGCGTGAGTTGCACCTTGTTTTGTAATAAATGGGTAGCATTGTTTTAATGAGCCATCGTTTTCGTCAATATTAGCCAGGCGCTCGGCGGAATCAGTTCCGCGAAGTGTAAACTTTTTGCATTTCGGTAGTTTTAAAACGCGTTCAAATTTGTAATGTGATAAACTTCAAACCTCGGTTGAGGGCCAAAAGTGGTATGGAATGTTTTTTTAAAAATAATTTTGACGTTCAATGTGATCCAAACTGTATCTTTTTAGACCCCCTTTCACTTTGATGTCTAAAAAAAATACAAAAAGTCATACGTCATCGTCCCACTCCACTGTGCGCATTCTACTCTTTCATTTTATTTAACATCGTTTGGCCTCTTTCGCGGCATATTGACCTCATTTGGTACATTATTTATTCTACCTTCAGTCTGCCAAATAAAGAACGGTTTGTAAAAAACTTGACTTCTCTATTATTGGGCTCCTGTGCCGCGTACAATATCGCGTTATGTCACTTATCGATACAATATTACTCCAGCCCAAGGCCGAACCGCGTCGTAATAGGCTCCGCCCACCTCCGACCGCCAGACGAGAGAATCGACTCTCGTCATAATCGAATGATCGCGAATCGAATAATCGAACTATTAAGTTATTTACAAAATCGAACTATTAAAAAAATAATATATATATTTACACCTCGTGGTGTAATGGTCGGCGCGTTTGCCTACCATTCAAGAGGTCTCGGGTTTGATTCCCGACATGGTTGATGTGAAATATTTATTCAAAAGGGTGTTTTCACACTAGAGTATTTCATAGTCCCAGGACCGGCACCTGAAGCGTAAGAATGATCATCTTACCCTCATGTAACAAAAAATAAATGATTATGATACGCTGCGTTTGGTGTACCAATGCAGTGCCCCATGCACCATTAAGTGCGGAAAGGAAATTATAATAATGAATACTTGAAATGAATCGATTAAAAACAAAAAAGTCAACATCTGAATCGATCAGTTGATGAATGCGTATTTCTCTATTATATCCTATTCACTAATAGGTACGCAGAGAGGATATAACGCCATATCGCTCTGTCTGTGTATACAGACCTCGCTTCCGCTATATTCATACATCTCCGTATGCACGCGCGCTGATTATTCCGACTTTTAACATGTCCATCTTCAAGTATTCGTTGGATTTGGTCATGCCATGTCTTTCTCGGTCTTCCTCTATTTATGCATCTACCAACATTCGCATTGTAAATATTTTTAGCCGTGCTTTCGCTGTCCATTCGCTCTGCATGTCAAAACCGACGCCGATTTTGTCGATAATTCTTATCTCATCCTCACACAATTTAGGATCTCAACATTTGTACATAATTTTCTTTAATTGCATTTTATTTTAATTGTTCCTACCTGTATAGAATTTTTTTTTATACTAAATGGACTGAATAAGTCATAAAGATATAAATAATACGAATGTATCCATAAAAAAAAAAAGGTTAAAATATTTGCGATTTCAAAGATTCGGTATTATTGGCGCGCGTCCGTGCATGCGATGTATGAATGTGATATGGCGTTCTGTCCTCTGCCTGTGATAGTTTGTTCGTATGACCGGCTAGGAATATAATCGAATAAATATTCGATTGTTGTAACCGATCGTGCGCGCGTCATTTGTAATAAAATATTAATAATATAATAGTATCATGTCTGGTGGCCGGAGTACCCCCGGTACAAGGGTGACCTATAAAATAGAATGTAATCCCCCGGATTATAGTATTACGTTGACAGGTCATGCTAAATTCAAATGAAATAACATCATGTTTGCCATCATGTTTTCTTTTTAAATGGGAACATTATTACGATTTCTAATTTTGGTTTTTACGATTAAAAATATTTGAATAATTGTATTATTTACTACCCAATTCCATTTACGGTATTTTTACTGCAGATTTCATCCCCAAGTTAGTTATTCAGATTGGTCTTTTTACTTCACCCTTTGGTCTTTTTACTTTATTTTCCAGTCTTTACTAGTTTACGTCTTTTTTTTACTTAAGCTTTCGGTCTTTACTTTAGCTTTCGTTCTTTACTTTAGCTTTCGTTCTTTACTTGAGCTTTCGGTCTTTACTTTAGCTTTCGTTCTTTACTTTAGGTTTCGGTCTTTACTTTAGCTTTCGTTCTTTACTTTAGCTTTCGTTCTTTACTTTAGCTTTCGTTCTTTACTTTAGCTTTCGTTCTTTACTTTAGCTTTCGGTCTTTACTTTAGCTTTCGTTCTTTACTTTAGCTATCGTTCTTTACTTTAGCTTTCGTTCTTTACTTTAGCTTTCGTTCTTTACTTTAGCTTTTGTTCTTTACTTAGCTTTCGTACTTTACTTTAGCTTTTAGTCTTTTTTACATTGTTTTTCGGTCTTTGTATTTACACTAAAATTTGTTACCTTATTTATTTTTTGAAAATTTTTTTGTCATTTTACATAATTTTACCTGGGTTTTCGTTATTTAACATTCATTTTCAGATTTTTACAATAGTTTTTTTTTTAAATCTGTCTTTTTCCTGTGAATTTTTATCAGTTTTCACCAGTTTTCCTAACTTCTCACTCTGATTTTAATTTTCATATTTAAATAATTTTTTGTCAGTTTTATTTGATCTACTTTCCTGGAATTGGTATACTCCTTTTGTTTTTGGTCTCCTTACCTAAATTTTCCATCTGGATTGCGAGCTTCTTTCCGCTTACTTTAATACCGGTTTTCTTTTTATATTTCCAGTTCTGGGAGATCATATCAGACGAACATGGCATCGACAAGACCGGCCACTATCACGGCGATAATGACATGCAACTGGAGAGGATCGACGTCTACTACAACGAGGCTGCCGCGGGTAAATATCAACCCTGATAATAAATGAGGCTACGAACGCGAGCCACTGCCGAGAGAATTATGACTTCTAAATATTACAGCTTACTTAAGCTCTATTTTCTCAACCCAAGTACCTACGGCTCGTTGTATTGCTGTAATCTGTAGCTAACTTGTGGTCAATAATCATAGAATGTTTTTTCTCGTTATGGGTGACTATTAGGTTATTACTCTAAGACTAAATCACCATTCTGAACTGTATTCTTCATATTCTAATGAGGAAGGAAGTTCAATGGGCTTTTTAAAAATATTTCTTTATTTGCTAATAGACTATCGAACAAATTGAACAAATATTTTTATGTACCATAATATCAGCGCTATGATTTTTAAAATTTTTGTAATTTTGAAATTACTCTGCGTGTGACGTCGCGAGTTTTCTTCGGTGGGTTCTGCCGATTGGTGAATTGGCTCCCGTAAACCGGATATCCTACGCAACACTCTTGTCATTGGTTGATTCGGAAGAATTAGTGACGTCATTTTAAGTAGTTTATTTTGATTGAAATGATTTTTTCATACATTTTCTAGAAACTGCCGTATAATTGAATGTTCTAATTTTTACCGAATGACATGTCCATCTCCGAGTATTTGTTGTACTGTGTCTCTCTTATTCGACGTTGCTAATCTTTATCAAGCTAAAATCAGTAGATTCAGAAAAATATATCGGTAGATTAGTTGTCAGCTGGAACATTTACACACAAATTAATTAAACTGTTACTTTTGACAAACAACATTGCCAAAAACTGTTTTTAAGAAATATTTTTACACTTTTTCATAGGCTGGCTACGATTTTGCCATCATAAAATAATAATTTATTTTACACTTTATATTTTACAAAAACAATTTATATACATACAAGGGCGGGCATATTGCCTTAAGGCAATTTCCTCCTACCTACCTAAACTGTTCAGTTTGAGAAAATTACAAGTACATGGACATATTCTTGGTAATAACTAGAAAGAGAGGAGAGGGGATGGGAAGGAAAGAGAAAGAAACAACTCTAAGATCTAGATAGTGATATTTCAATCTTGATTTAAATGTAAATAATGAAGGGGTGTCTCTAACATCAGCGGGTAGATTATTCCAGGCAAGAAAATTAGAGCGACGAAGGGGTATTAAAAGGGTTTTCTCGTTATTAGAGCGAAGAGATAGTCCATGTTGTGATAGAGGTTTGGAAAGCTCTCTCAGATTAACAGGTGAAGCAGGATTGTTCAAAATGTAGAAAATAATAATAAAATAGGCATTTGTATACAATTTCCTCATTGGCTATTTTTATGCCATATCAGCAGCCACCCCTTCCTTTTGCCGCTTACCATGAATCTTTAACTGTTTATGATATGCGAAACTGTTTTGTAAAAAAACAGTTTATAGAGTCGCGCGGCCTTCCTAAGATATGTTATACTGTTTCTAAAATAACGGTTTTTGGAAGCGTATGTGTGGCTTGTCAAAATAACTGTTGAATTAATTTTTGTGAAACGGTTTCGCAGTTTCAATTTATTTTACCACCTCTAATCGTCGGTAGTTTTACCACACGGATATTGCATTTTGACATTATTCAGCCTTCTTGTTTTTCGATTACATACTTCACACCCATACATCGAGATCGGGAATCACTTAATGATAATTGTCAATGCCATCTATGTACCGATGAGTCTAGCTGCCCGCCTCCAATCGGCACAGTCATCAAACACATCTGGACAAATATTTGGCGCAGTGTACATTTGTCCAATTATCATCGTCAACTAATTACCGCCAGCTTGTTCAAACAGCGATCGTTACTTCTAATTATCCGTGAATTTACGGCCCAATTATCGCCTTCCAATCTTGCGTGCGAACATGCCCAGAATAGGGTGTTTTCACAAATTATGAACAACGTCGATGGAAGCTGGAGTCTTTGTTCCAACACTTGCGTGCGGAAGCGAAACACGGAACTGGCGAAGCAGAGTGAAGCGATGCGTGGTGAATTGTAAAACCAGGCTGGAGTGCAAATCTTAAGCAGGTTTGATGAGGAAATTCAGCCCTACGCGAAATTGGATACAAAAATGATTTCTTGCGCGCGGTAAAAGTTGAAACATTTGATTGTACAGTAAAGTTTAAAAAATAAATATTTTCATAAAACAAACTACTTTATTTATTGATGAAATCATACAGTCTTTATATAAATACGAGGTACAAAAGAACAATTTTAAAAAGTAAGACCAATTACAGATTTCACACAAATTTACTATGAATGCCGGAGGAGAGGGGAAAATAATTGAATTCTTAAAAAGTTAAAATATAAATATTAAATAAAAAGTACATAAAAAGGAGAAGACATGGTATAGCTACTACTTTCCTCCCTCTCTCTCTGCTCCCATGAACATTTCAATTTCTTTGTAAAAAATCACAACCAACAATAAATTATTAGATGCAGGTAGTAGATGTAAGTAAGTATAAATTAAGAGTGGAAATCAAAAGTTAAAATTAAAATCAAAAGTAAAAGTTAAAATTAAAATGAAAAGTTTAAAATTAAAATAAAGCTAAAAGTTTAAATTAAAAGTTAAAATTAAGAATTAAAATTAAAAAGTTAAAATTGAAAGATAAAATAAATTAAAAGTTAAAAGAGTCAAGCGGGAGATAAATTTAAAATGTCTTTAACAGATCTAATAAAAATATGGTATTTACAATGTAGTATGTCGATGTCACTAAAACTGTCATTATAGGTAATCTGTATTCTTCGTAGAGTGCTATTTTTTAAAATAATAATTTTTAAAAAATTAATAAATAATAATTTTTAAAAAATTGAGTTAGGAATGTCGAAGAGAAGAGTACAGATGAAATGCCTCTAACAATTTCTGGGCTATCAATTACGTTATTAACAATTTTGTAGAGAAAGCTCATATCCAATTTGATGACAAGAGAGTTGTGGAAGATATCCGGTTTACTTATCGTCGATGGACCGATCGGCAGAACTAGCCGAGTAGAAGCGGAAGAGAACTAAAGGTGTCACACGTGATTTAATTTCAGAAATATGAAAGTTAAAAAAATCGTAGTGCTGAAAATACGATACATAATAATTCAAAAAAATCTTTTTTGCTTGGTATAGTATAATTTTTTTCGAACCCGGAATCTTCTGTGTGTGAGTCAAGTGTCTTGACCACTACACAACGGAGGCTACTAAATAAAAAAAATTAAAAAAACAGAACTTCCTTATTGATAAGATTAAGAAGGTCACTGAGATGATTTGGCCGCGTAGAATGAGTGGTAAAACAGATCCATATGGCGGACAGTGAATGGTAACGTAGGCATGATCGAGAAATACTTGGCATGATTAGATGCACTAAAATCTCATGTCTGGGCACATCAAAAACAGACACAACAGAAGGGCATGTGTGACGAGATGTATGAATGTGGAAGAGCCTAATAATTTATCTCACAATAGACGTGTGTGACGGTCCATCCTCTCTGGTTTTTTGCTGAATTTCTTTTTGTTTGTCTTATCAATACATCAGTAGACAGAGATAGTATATATGTCTCGATACACCCCCCCCCCCGCCCCTCTGCCAACGGAGTGCCTGATTTTTTTACAAGCAGATAATGTAAAAAAATGATTAATTTTTAAAAAATAAAATGGTATTTGGGTATTTAACGAGTGTTTTGTTCTGCAGGAAAGTACGTTCCCCGAGCGGTACTTGTTGACTTGGAGCCGGGGACTATGGACGCTGTGAGGAGTAGTACTTTTGGACAACTTTTCCGCCCGGACAACTTCGTGTTCGGCCAGAGTGGAGCTGGTGAGTTCTGATCTAATAATATTTTTTTTATGAAATATGTAAAATCTTCATCATTGTCAAAAAGTACGTTTTTGAAAATTTGCGACATAACACTTTCATTTTTTTTTTTAATTATTTTTTTTACCGAAACATTATTATAGTCCTTAAAATATAGTTTGTTTAGAAGACATTTTTCAGCAAAAGTGACGACATAACTTTGTAGTGACATCTAAGGAGTGATTTATATTGACACGCGAAAAATCATTGGTATCTGGCATGTTAATTAATTTTTTTTAATACAATGCTCGACATACAAATCAACATAATTATATCAACTCTGCTTTAAAACTAAATTAAACCTAATTATTATCGATGTTCTTACAAGGTTACGTCATTTTACAAAAATGGGAGATGGGACAAATTGATCTATGTAAATCGATAGAATAAAAAATAATTCATTTGTTGTTGTTCATGAGAAAAAGTATTTAATGTCTTATTTTTTTAGTAAATAATTGTCTTAAACACACTATAATAGGCGTGTTTTTGCATTTTTATAACAATTTTCGGAAGCAGATTTTCATGTTTGCACGAAAAAACTGATAAAATGGATTTGATCGGTACATGGTCAGTGATATATATATATATATATAGTTGGATAATTTATATAGTGCTATTTTTGTGAGAATCACCTCAAGGGCGCTGTACAATTAATAAATATTCCAGTACGTCTTGCAGCTACAGAGCGCATGGACTGTTGGGATTCTAGTTCCTCGTTTTCAATTAAGATCAATCAGAAATTATAACAGATAGGAGCTAGATTACAGGACGTCTTGCAGCTACAGAGCGCATAGACAGAAATTTTATCCCCCATTTACACATTTTAAGAATCAACAAATAAATTTAGTGTATTAATGATACAAAAAAAAAAATAATAATATGAATAATAAAAGGGAGTAAGATTACAACACGTCTTGCAGCTACCAAGCGCATAGACGATTAGAATTCTAGACCCCATTTACAAAATTTAGGTATTTTAAAGTTGATATATGAAAGCTAGATAACCAATCATCGTGCAGCTACAAAGCGCATGGACGAGTGGAATTCCAGCAAAGTTAGAATGATATCAATAAATTTACAAAAAATAGAGCATAGTAAGTTTGTCAAGTGTTCATGCCAAGAAGTAAGCAATAAAAAACTAAATAAATAAAGCACTGTTTCAACTCCATGGTTAACAAAGGGAGATAGATGTCCGAAGAGAATCTTTTGTAGACAGATTCCGTCACCACGTGGCCCACTGGCCGCTGGAGAATTTCTGGAAACGCACGTGTGTAGACTGGACAGTGATCATTAATTTCCCATCGCTAGTGACATTAGTTTGGCAGTTGTTATTAAAATTAAAAACCAAGCTATATTTTATGGACTGTAGTAGAGTCAAATCAGTGTTTGATTTTAATATTAAAATTGTCGTTTTTCTTTACAGGAAACAATTGGGCCAAGGGGCACTACACAGAGGGGGCGGAGTTGGTAGACTCGGTTCTGGACGTTGTTAGGAAAGAATCCGAAGGCTGTGATTGTCTTCAAGGTGACTACTTTTCAAATATATTCTTCCTCGTAGCGCGTGACGACCGTCATTCTTCTTCCGTCACTCGCAAACGTTCTTCTATTCTTTTTTTATGAATGAAGGGGAAATTTAAAAATACCAATTCTTCCAAATAAGGCAATGCGGATTGTACTCGAAAGAAATATCTATTCTAATGTAGAAATAATGCGCAAAGAAATTGGCTCGCTCGCAGTAAAGCGGCAAATTTAATATAACGTAGCAATTTTTATGCATAAAATAATTAAGGGGATGAATGAAATAAAAACAATAATAAAATTTAACCAGCAATGTCATACATATGAAACGAGGGATAAAAAATAGATGAGATTACCAATGAGGAGAAAAACAGAATCTCAAAACTCATTGTACCAGGGGTTGAAGCTGTACAATGAGTTACCCGAAGAAATAAACGAATTAATTTGAAAAAATATGTTATTGAGAAATTTTTATAAAAAAATTGTAATGTTATTAAAAGTTTATATTGGTTCTAAAGAACCAACTTAATAAAGCATACATAAATAAACGCCTCCCGGTTCAGCTTGAAATAGGCAACTGCACATTGGACTCATTGTGCCTAGCCAAAATCAACAATTGACATTTTGCTATCCCGATTTCCGCACCTCAAAACAGAACCGATTTTGTTGGTTTTTTTTTAGAGAAAATAGTGAAGATGAAATTTTACTTTCTAGTGAGGAATCGAGGTCGTCTAATATATCCCTGGCTGTCCTGAAAATGTACATTCCACCTTCAGCCGTGTCCCGAATTCTCTTAACCGCCTTGTTCTCGCCAGGGTTCCAGCTGGCGCACTCTCTGGGCGGCGGCACCGGATCCGGCATGGGCACGCTGCTCATCAGCAAGATCCGCGAGGAGTACCCCGACCGCATCATGAACACCTTCTCCGTGGTGCCATCGCCCAAGGTGTCCGACACGGTGGTGGAGCCCTACAACGCCACCCTCTCCGTGCACCAGCTGGTGGAGAACACGGACGAGACATTCTGCATCGACAACGAGGCCCTCTACGACATCTGCTTCCGCACGCTCAAGCTGTCCTCCCCCACGTACGGAGACCTCAACCACCTCGTATCCGTGAGTCTCTTCCCTAGCCTCAAATATTGATAACTCGCGTCTGACCTGTATTTAGTCGTTGACGTTTAGAATCTAAACCAAAATGTCCGCTCGTGTCATGACAGTGTAAAAAATATAATTAATTTTTATCTAAACTCAACTGGACAGCTTCACAACACACTACCGTATATGTGCGTATTAATAGGTCGATGCCTTTCTATCGTGATTATTTAATTTACATAATTTTTATTTATGGATTTAGCCACTCCTCTGACCCACGGGCACGTTTCGGAGTGTCGGTGTATTATTTATTTTATACATACTTTCGCATCCGGCGGCCTCCGTGGTGTAGTGGTCAAGACGCTTGACTCGCGCACGGAAGGTTCCAGGTTCGATTCCCGGTGAGAACACAAAAATTAAAAGTGTGATTTTTCTCAAGCCTGGGTGCTCTGTGATGTAATTCACCACTGTAATTAGGCCTCCTGGCCTGTTGTGGTGCAAAAAAAAAAAATGTTAAAATCAATTGTTGTGTAAAAATTAAAAAGAAATATGAAAAAATATTCTAAAACATACCAACATTAATAAAACGAGAAAGGACTTTCGAGAAATTAAAATTATATTCTGATATCTGAAACATATTCCCCAGTTTCCTGTCTAGTCTTTTTAGCAATCCACAATAGACTCGAGTTTTGAAAACATTGTTTTTCATTTTGCTCACCAATTTGTCCAGACTTGCAAAGTTGCATAGCTTGATTGAGGAATGTACTTTTGACAGCTGAGGCAGTTTTCTCTTCTTTTGATTTTTGATATTTTATATTTGATATCAATTTTGAATAATTTTCTGTCGGATAAATAGAAGCAGTTTTTCATATTTACAACTATAGTCCTTAAAATATAGCTTGATTAGAATGACATTTGTCAGAAAGAGTGACGACATAACTTTGTAGTAACGTCTAAGGAGTGATTTATCAATATTGACACACGAAAAATGATTTGTATCTAGCGTGTTAATTTTTTTTTTAGTAATCGACATAAATCTATAACAATATTTGAGTTTGTCCAAATGTTCGTAGACAAAAGACTGGATTTCACCCCCTCGGGAGTCATTAGATTGTAATGAAACCAACTGGTCCAAGAAGAAGTTTAAAAATTGAAAAATTGTTTTCAGGCGTTGCCTAGTATGGGAAATAATTCAGTCAGATGATTCTCTTCGCAACAAGGTTTCAGCTCTTTAACTTCACTAAAATATTAAAAATTATAAATATATTTATTATTATTATTATTATTATTTATAGCAATTAAAAAGTATTACAAAATGGAAAAAAATATTTATGAAGAAAAAAACATATCAAAATTTAAAATAATGGTCAAGACATATGTGATAAACAATTTATAAATTAAATATATTTTCAATGTTATTATTAGAACACACATAACAATATGTATGATATGTGTGCCCTACTTTAAGATTTAAATAAAAAATAAATAAATCAACAAATGGAAGAATTGAAGAAATATGGATGTTCGAACATAGGCAAAATGGTGAATGTTACACAGTGTGTAAAGTGGCCACTTAAACCAGCCAATGACAGGTCATAAGCCCTGTAAATGCCTAAACTTCCATATTCCCTTATTTAAGGTATTCTCCATCTCTGCTGTAATTTGTTTTATAAATCTATAAAATCAGCGTTCAAATTTAAAAAAAAACTAAAATTAACCTAATTATTAATGAAAAGCGTTAGAGAGGGACAAATTGATCGAATAAAAAACTTATTCATGTGATGTTGTTCATGAAAAAAGTAAAAATGTCTTATTTTTTGGTGAATAATTGTGTTAAACACACTATAATAGACTTGTTTTTGCATTTTTATATCAATTTTCTGAAGCAGAGTTTCATGTTTAAAATCGATTGGATCAGTGATCTGTAATTTCCCATCACTAATGACATTAGTTTGATAGCTGTCATTCTAATCAAGCTATATTTTAAGGACTATAAATAGTCTACTGCCGACTGCGACATGGTACAAATTACTAGTACTTAAACACATGCCTTTTTTCTACAAAACACTCGGTTTACCCTGAAGATGGCTCCTACAATGGTAGCCGAAACTTCGAAACAAATCCAACACACACGGTATCACCCAAAAAAGAAACATTGGACTATAAATAGCTCCATACTCATTAAAAATAAAACGGTCAAAGTAAAAAATAAAAAAAACCTAAAACCAGTTTGCTTTGGTCGTTCAACAGGAATACAAAAACCAAGGTAAAACTAAATAATACAAGAGAAAAAATTGTAAGTGTCATCTTTGAACATACGCGATTATTATATGGATCGCATAACAATAATCACGAGTGATATAGTGAAATTTGATGGTATTTTGTGAGTTGCACAACGAAAACTTGATTTGTATACCCCACGCCAATGCAACTGGGTTACCATTCTGAATCTTCTCTACCCCCTGGAGAGTGATTAATTTTGAATTTTTTTTTTTGCACACATTTACACTTTGCTTCATTTCTGGCCACACTGGATGATTAAACGTCAAATAAAATATGAACACGTGAAATTGAACCTAATGATTTTCATTTAGACCATTATTGCGCCCTTAAGCATTACCCAAAACACTTAATTAGATTGAATTGACCAAACTGTATTTTTTCTGTTTTAAAAAAAATATATATTCATCGTTTGACTTCTAATTATCAGTGCGGCCATTTTATAAAGTAAAGTGTCGTCGCATTCAAAAAAGGAAACCCCCAAATTAAAGTGTCGTCGCATTCAAAAAAGGAAACCCCCAAATTAACTAGAGAGTAATTGATTTTTCTTTTATTGCGTGAGTTTACACTTTGCTTCATATCTGGCCACACTGATGATTAATAGTCAAATAAATATGAACACGTGAAATACGCCCAGGCATCGAGTGGTAGAAATTTAACACGACCAACCTTTATTTTACTGGTCCGAGGGTGTTCTATCACCAGATATTTTTTGAATGATTATCCAATATTTGATAACTGTCGCGTCTACAGGTCACCATGTCCGGAGTGACGACGTGCCTCCGCTTCCCTGGGCAGCTGAACGCCGACCTGAGGAAGCTGGCCGTGAACATGGTCCCCTTCCCCCGCCTGCACTTCTTCATGCCCGGCTTCGCCCCCCTCACGGCGCGGGGCAGCCAGCAGTACCGCGCGCTCACCGTCCCCGAGCTCACCCAACAGGTAAGCGTCACGAGCGGACCTTCCCATTTTATCGGCAATCAAAGTCGACTCGGCGACGGTACTTTAACTTACTCTAACTTAAAACAAAAGATTTGGCAGAATCGAAGAGCCGAAGAAGTATTTAAAATTAAAAATTTCACCTTATTTTTGATATACTGTGTTGTGATGAATAAGTTCCGGGGGGCGAAGCACCCACCCGAACCTTTTCATCCACCGACCAGTGGAGCCGAATAAAACCTTTTACCAGGGCAAATCCCTTCCATTTCATGTGACTTATGCGCACATTTTTCTAATTCAAATTTGTTTTATTCTAAGATATAGATCCCCATAGAGACAAACATAACTTAATGCCATATTCAAATTTGAAAAGCCCAAATACATTATCTATTTGAATAATACCCATATGAACATTAAATAACCCTGATTGCCTCTTAATGAGCATCTCAATATAGATTAAAATGGTATATTATGCACTTGTACAGTCATCGCTTTCCTATGGAATAATTGGATGGGGGGAGCTTACAACAACCATATTAAAACATTAGAAACTGTTCAAAAATTTATATTAAAAATAATGCTTCACAAAAATCGCACTTTTCCCTCTTTCCAATTGTTCCAAGAAGCTCAACTTTTAGATCTAAGATAAATATATTGTTTTCAATGTTTAAAATATATATTTAATAACCAAAATTTATTTACAAGTAATTTAAATAGATCGAGTTAAAGAAGGAATCGTTTGTTAGAAATACTACATTGTAAAACGAGGCTCGCACAGAGACATGTATATTTTAGAGGCCCAAAAATTTCAATCCTTTTTTTTATTTAATTGATTCCAAACTTTCAAAATTTCCCTTCTTTTAAAAAACACGCCCTATCCTGGATTCAAACTAAAGATGTGAACTCTTTTTTTAAGGTATATTTTGTTGCCCTTTAATAATAAGGAATATTTTTGTGTTTTATTTTTTTTTTTAATATTTTTTATTTCCTTTTTTAATTACTATAAAAAGCAAAATCCCATTTAATCTTTCACAGAATATTTTATTTTTTCTTATGTTACTCAAAAATATTTTAACTGTCCATTATTTATTATAGGAGCAAAAATTCATGAACATTTTCTTGTATACCCACGAACAGGCCATGCCTTTGTGGGATTTTTTTGTTTACTATTTTTACTATTAATATGTATTTCATTGCTATGTAATTATGCTTTATTTTTTGAATACTCTGTTTTATCACTTGTGTTTATTGAAAAAAAAAAAAAAAAATTAAAAATTAAAAAAAGACTTAAGATAAAGCTTATTTTGCTTTATTAATTACAAAAGGACATTAATGCCTAGACTTCCGTATTCCCTTCTCAAAAGTGTTTTCCCTCTCTGCCACAACAAACTTAGATTTAGTTATTATTTATAAAATTTGTCGCTATTAAAATTTATCCAAAGATATCAAAATTGAAAATCCCAAAAAACGTGAATCAGCTGGATGATCAATGTCCCAAACGGATACTTCGCACGGCATCGGTAGACCCGAACTCCGATGGCCAGAAGAGCACTGTAGAGGATAGGGAGGAGGAGGCCGAGGCCCACAGCGGGCTGTAGAGCCAATGACAAACACAGGGGAGAAATGATAGAAATATTTGTTTTTCAGATGTTCGACGCCAAGAACATGATGACAGCGTGCGATCCCAGGCACGGGCGTTACCTGACGGTGGCTGCCATCTTCCGAGGAATGATGTCCATGAAGGAAGTCGACGAACAGATGCTCAACGTTCAGAATAAGAACTCGAGGTACGTGTTCAATTGATTTATTGTTAAAACCATCAACTGCGGTCTGATTGGAAGTGAAGTGTTCCAAAAATGAAGTAACTTATGATGTGTTCACAAATATGTCTAAAATTCCTCATGATTTTTGTCTCGCATGCTCAAAGGATTTTCTTTCTGTAAATCTGTGGCTTGGATCTGTAAAGGCCGATGTTGTAACTCGTAACAGGAGATGTAATTTATAAATAAAATCTTGCGCTCATTAATCCGAATAATTTGAGAGTTTTACTGTAGATGCATTTTTTTTATACCACAACAAGCCAGGAGGCACAATTAGAGTGGTGAATTACAGCACAGAACACCCAGGCTCGAAAATCACATTTTAATTTTTGTTCTCTCGCTGGGAATCGAACCCGGAACCTTTCGTGCATGAGTCGAGCGTCATTTTACCACGGAGGCCGCCAACACTATTAATAAAATAAAGCAAGGTCAAAATACTTGTAGGGTTGATGGGACCATTAGGTTAACATCGAGCCATTCTGTATTTTTCTTGAATAGAATTAAGATTCTTATTAAATACAAAAATTATAACACTTAAAAAAAGTACTTGAAAAGATCCACTTTTTAAATTAAAATTTTTAAAACATACAGGGCATGACATTCTTTATTTTGTTAAAAAGTTGTGATATTTTAAGAATTATTCTTTATACTACTTTTAAGGAGTTCATTATCTTATTATACGCGAATAATAAGCATCATCATTCCGTGTCCGCTCCCTAGATGAAGCATATGGTGTCCACAAAGAGAGCAAAATCATAAACAAATAATGAATAATGAGTCTTGTTTGCCCACAGCTACTTCGTGGAGTGGATTCCAAACAATGTGAAGGTTGCAGTGTGCGACATCGCTCCCCGCGGCCTCAAGATGTCCGCCACCTTCATCGGGAACACGACGGCCATCCAGGAAATCTTCAAGCGCATCTCGGAGCAATTCACCGCCATGTTCCGGCGCAAGGCTTTCCTCCATTGGTACACGGGCGAGGGCATGGACGAGATGGAGTTCACTGAGGCTGAGAGCAACATGAATGACCTCGTCTCCGAGTACCAGCAGTACCAGGTAAACTTCCGGCCTCTTTTGGTTCAACGGCTCTTCTGGCCTCTTTAGGTTAGTCGGCTCATCTGACCTCTAGGTTTATCGGCTCTTTTACCTTCTTTGAATTAATCAGCTCTTATGGCTTCTTTGGGTTTATTTTGGCCGCTTAGGGTTTATTATCCCATCTGCCCTCTTAGGGTTCATTTGCTCTTCTGGCCTCTTTGGGTTCAGTGGCTCTTCTGGCCCAGAGGTAAGGTGGCTCCTCAAGCCTCTGCTTCGTCTAGTGGTCAGCATTTACCTACCAAACAGGTCTCGGGAAATATATTAACTTCTTCTCTACATTGTTAAATACAATTTTTGCGGTGTCCTATGCACCGTCAGGCGCGTATAGGGGATCGATGATGTCGATGACTGAAGATCTTCCTACTTTTGTCATTTAATTAACGGAATATTTGTGTTTGGTTCTCCAGGAGGCGACCGCGGACGACGACGCGCAGTTTGAAGAAGAAGAAGAGGCGCAGGAGGAGAACTGATTGGCCGACCCCACCGACCAATCGCGCGCCTGCCGACTGTCCCCATAACTCCGTGGATACACGACAGACAGATTGCAGGGAGACTTCACACACAAAACAAACGCTTCGTTCTTCTTACTAAATCCACCATTAATTCTATTCAAATTTTATTTAAAACACGCGTTAATTTTGGCACATAGATCATTTTAACACTGCAAACCGCGCAGAGATCACACGCGTCGAACATGTGATAAACATGAATCAAACACGTGTTCAGAATTTTTTACAAATTTTGAACTGCGTAAATGACGGGAAATAAAGATTTATTGGCATTTACCACTTTGTCGTTAACAGCCATACTCCAGTGGCCCCCCAACCAGCCGCTGTTGCGATCGCACGCCCAATGGAGATGTGTAAAAACTTTCGACGTGTTCTCGATGTGTGAATCTTCGTACGCTCGTTTTTTTGCGGATTTGATTGATACAAATGTCACATAATGGAAAATATACTATATATATAATAAGTATTAATATTTATATTGTATAAGCTTACATTTTTCTATGGATATATATATTTTACGTTACGTATTCCCAGTAACCGTGTTATCGTAACAAAATGTAACCAGTTGTAACTTTAAGCACCTAAGAATTTCTCCGTTGCATTTTATGTCCAATTTAGTCTTGCAATCTTCGGAAGGAGTTGAACCTATTTTTTAATAATATTTTGTATGGTTTTTTTATATTCCCATGTGCGATCAAGGATTTTATATTACGGCTCGACAATGCCATTGTCGAGCATTTTATAAATGACAAAATAAATAATTGTTTATTCATAAAATAGTGTTTTTATTTATTTTTTACGAGTTAATCTGTCGGGTGCTCGGAGTAATGATGCGCCAAGCAGAGGAGCCAGACCTAGGAAACCATTCTACGACTATTGGGTATTAAGTTAGCTACAGTTTGCAGCAAAACAATGGGCAGGTTGAGAATTGCCAAATCTAATTAATTTAATCCATTGTTGTTATCTTTAGGAATGCTAAAAAATAGTACTTACCTACATATTAATACATATTTTTCATTTGAATTGAAATCAACATTATTTTACTTTTATTTTTCAATCATTACAGAAAACTTTGAAAATGTAAAGAGGCGTTTAGGTTTTAGGACATATTGCCCTTAATCAACTGTCATTATCAACAGTAAACTTACTTTGATTCACAAATTTATCCCCTAAATTGAGAAAAATTAGTATCTGAAGTAAATATGTCGATATAAGGAAAGTTTTTAAGCAACTTAATACACGTGTGGGGAAAATTAATGCCAAAAATCAAAGGAAAATATTAGAAATCAATTCCCTGTGAAAGCTGACTCCTTTAACAGCTTTGACGCTCCTACTGCTGTAACCAAACATACTGCAATTCGCCATAGTGGATTTTTATTTACTATAACGTAAATATCCAAGTTATTTACGAACAAAGCCAAGCACAGTGACAAAAGTGTCAGGACCGATACGCATCTGTTTAACTAAACAAAATGGCCGCCAGCTGAGTGAAGTTGTCGCTAACCAACAACGCTTCCGTTCTATGAAATAGCGATAAGGCTTCTCTATAGCTTAGAGCATTATTAATCCGAGATTGGGTGTTTACACATTCTTATCCATTTTTTCCTAATGAGAACAAGAGGATAATTTAGTAAATAATGTATTCTCTTTCATCATTTTACAACAAATTCGTCAATAATTGGTGCGCAAGTATTGTGAGTAGCTTTGGCAGCTAAAATCAGGTTGTGGTCCTGTGGCTGGTGTCGCGGACTTACGAATCAAGGGTCCGAGGTTCGCACCCCGCTCTACCACAACTCCGTCCCCATTTTCTAACAGTGAGTTATTTAAAACTCGTTAAAGATTGACCCCAAAATTGAAATATTTTCTTTTTAATTTAATATTAAATCTTATGAACGCAAATGTCTGCTAAGCTTTATCACCTCGATTGAACGCGAACAGGTGTCAAAGATGTTCACGTTTGTCTATTGTAATAAAATTATTATTAAGTATTAGTAATATTGTGGATGTTTGAACATCCACATTTCCCCAACTCTTCCATCTGTTGACTTTTTGAGCATTTGAACATACTCAAACATTGTTGAATTAACTACCTGGTAAAAGAAGAAGCAACACTTTACTTTTTTACTTCGCAACAGTCAACAGACGGAAGAGTTGAGGAATTGTGGATGTTCAAACATGGGCAGAATGGTGAATGTTACACAGTGTGTAAAGTGGCCACTTAAACCAGCCAATTACAGGTCATAAGCCCTGTAAATACCTAGACTTCCATATTCCCTTCTCAAAAATGTTTTCCCTCTGTTGAAATAAATTTAAATATAAACAACTCCCTAGGACGGAAATCAAGCCAGTCTGCAAGCATTTGGACATACTCAAACATTGTTATTATTATTATTATTATGGATAACTTATATAGCGCCATTTTCGTAATAAAATACCTCAAGGGCGCTTTACATGGTGATTCTATTGTTAAGTTAATTTAATTGAAGCTTTTAAATTTGTAATTTAATTAAAATAATTTATTTTGCTGTCACGTGCTACGGATTTATTAAAATGATTTAGAAAACAAGTGGGTTTTAAGTTTTTGCCGAAACATCACTTCACTTTCACAGCCTCGCACCTTACTTCCTCGTTGGATTATTTATTCTATTATAATGAACAAAGTCAATGCTCATATACAATTTTTTTATTTATACATTGTTCTGGAATCTTTAATTGACTCCTGTAAATTTCAAATTGTGTAGCATCAGTAATTAAGCTTTTTCATAGTCGATGTATATTGATGTAGCTTTTCTGTGGATTTGTCAATCTGCAAAAAGCGTTGGATAGAGTTAACAGAAAAATTATGGAGGGTGTTATCGGAGTACGAAGTGAGCGGAAATCTGACACGAGCTATTGCTTCTCTGTATAGGGACAGCACAGCATGTGTTAGGGTAAACAGATCATACACATCGTGGTTTGACATTCATAAAGGAGTGAAGCGGGGATGCGTGATGTCACCATGGCTGTTCAACGTGAACATCGATAACTGCATTAAAGAACTGAAAGGCTTAAGAATGGAAGCAAAAATGGGTGATTTTAATGTCAATTGTCTTTTGTATGCTGACGAGTCCGTACTTCTTGCTAACAACGAAGAGGAACTGCAATTCTTGGTAACAAAGGTCTACGATGTATGCGAGAGAAGCGATTTGCTGATAAATGTCGATAAATCGAATGTGATGGTTTTTGAAAGAAATGAAAGTATGACTAAATGTGAAATCACTGTGAATGGAGTTATACTAAAACAAGTAGAGGAATTTGTGTATCTGGGAAGTATGTTTACTAGGAATGGAATGACTGAGAAAGATATTGAAAGGAGGGTGAGTGCCGGGAACAGAGTGAACGGTGCACTTAAATCAACTTTGGCAAATAAATGTTTGTCGCAAGAGGCAAAATTAGCAGTTCACAACGGAGTCCCGGTCCCGACCCTGATGTATGGGAGCGAAGTATGGACTTGGAAATACAGGGATGAAAGTAGGCTAAATGCTGTTAAAATTCGATTTCTCAGGCGAATGTGTGGTAAACCTATCTACGATAGATGCACAAATGTTGAGATTCGTACATTATGTAAGGCTGAGACAAGCATTATCGACAAAATCAAGAAAGGAGCTCTGCGCCGATTTGGACACGTAGAGCAAATGGACAGCGAAAGAACGGCTAAGAATATTTACAATGCGAATGTTGATGGATGCAGAAATTGAGTATGACGGAGAAAGACATGGCATGACCAAATCCAACAAATACTTGAAGATGGACATGTCAAAAAAAAAATCGGCGCGCGTGCATGAGAAGATGTATAAATGTAGAGGAAGCGAGATCTGTATGCAAAGATAGTGTTGTGGCGTTCTATCCTCTCTGCCTAATGATGGAAACGGCGTGATGGTTTGTTGTTTTTGTTGTGGTTTAATATACAAATGTATATTTTTGAAAAATCATGTTGACCTTTTTGAGGAGTCGAACCCGGAATTAGATAAATTCACAATTTAGGAGAAATCAATGAAAATCAGTTTGCCACTTGTCCCCGGTATAATTTATTGTGCGTAGGTAATTAAATTAAATGATTATGGCATCGCTTCTGCCTTCTGCTTGACAGAAATATATTTATGTAACATTTACAATTTTGATCGTAAACAAATCTTAATTTCGCAAGCGCGAGGGGCTCGTCAAAAGTTTTTTGCACGAATGTTTTTAGTATTTTTTTTACTGTTTTTTGTTCACTTTTTGTGACGCTGTACATGAAAAAGTTACCAACCGGCAAAATATCGACACATCCCACGTACAACTGTGTAACTGAAAAAAGTATATTTTACAGGAGAGCGTTTTAAAGATCTAAAAAAATCAACTCGTGATATTTCGCTGTTCTTACGTAGTAAAGCATAACGCTTTGAATTGAGTTATTTAATAAGATAAAAAATAAATGTTTTTTCTGAGATCACTAGTTTTCGTTTTATCACACATACACACTTACACTTTGCTACGTAACCTGTCATCAATACTGCAAGTCGCTGATCAGGCTTTATTCAATGGGATTCATTGAAATATTTCACGAGTATCCGCCTATAGTCCTTAAAATGTAAGATGATTAGAATGACAGTTGTCAGAAAAACTGACGACATAACTTTGTAGTAACGTCAAAGGAGTGATTTATATTGACACAAAAAATCATTCGTATTTGTTAAGTTAATTTTTTTTTTAAACAATTCTTGATCAATCAACATTAATATATAAAATCAGCTTTAAAACTTAAAAAAAACTAAAATCAACCTAATTATTAATGACGTTCTTACAAGGTCTACATCATTTTGCAAAAACGTTAGAGATTGGACAAATTGATCAATGTAAATTGATCGAATAAAAAAATATCGTCTGATAATGTTCACGAAAAAAGTATAAATGTCTTATTTTTGGTGAATAATTGTATTCAACACACTATAATAGGCTTGTTTTTGCGTTTTTTAATCAATTTTTGGAAACAGAGTTTCATGTTTGCATGAAAAAACTGATAAAATATCGGTAGATGATCAGTGATCAGTAATTTCCCATCACGATTGATTTGAGTTTGACAGCTGTTATTCTAATCATCTTACATTTGAAGGACTATAGTTACATAGTTTTACTCTGTACTTCATTTATCTTCCCCTAAAATGTTCACTTACACAGCTTTTACCAAAAAATTCTGATTAAATACCATCTTAAATTTGTTTATATGTCGCTGTCACAACATTAATATTAGATCATTTTCATTATTTTGATAAGTATACCTGTATTTTTTTTTTTTTGACGCAGCCTGTGCGCATTCGCTCGCTGTCCGAGGTAGAACTGAGCGATGGGCAGATCTCCGTCGCCCACGCCGCGCCGCATTACCCCCGCGTAATAGTCTGTAGCTGGCACACACCTAATTATTCCTCGGATTTTGTTTGAAATATATGCAGTTAAACATTTATACGTTTAAAAAAAAACATGTTCCAACGTTTTTTTATTTTTAAAAATATTTGATATTAAAGATCGTACGTAGAAAGTACGCAACCATTTGTTTTTTAATATTTTATTTTTGTAAATTTTATTCGTTCTAAAAAAATATTTTAATGTGCCAATATGTCTTCTTGGTCATACTGATCATCGTGGTTTCGGATGGGACAGGGTTTAAAGAACACCCTGTATGTACACATAAGTATATACATTATTATAGAGATACATAAACAAAAATAGTAAATAAAGAACAATATTAAGAAATTTTATACAGATTAATTTATAACGTTTTTAATACTTAACCTATATTTTTTTAAAGACAAACGATTTAAGGAAGAGAACGGAAATAGCTGACTGTTGCTTGCTAATATATTTTTTTTGACTCATTAAACTTTACGAGCGTCCCTCAGGTGACCATCTGTCAAACGCATTAGTGCGTATAGGCGTCTCTTTCTTTCCCATAGGGCGTGTCCCCGCGTGTGAAAGTGACACACATATCGCCGCCAAATTAGTGGGTCAATGTTTTTGTCTTCAAGACTTAACCCCTTCACTCGGGAGTTAATTTAAACACACACGAAAATTACGATTGCTTTTTACTTCCCGTACACCGCATCTGCATATTGAAATTAATTCTACTCTCTGTTATGTTTATATATTACGACAGGGATGAAAAACATTTTAGAAAAGGGAACAAGTCCAGGGATTTACAGGGCTTATGACCTGTCATTAAGGACGCAGGATGGATCCGGAAGAGGCGAGAGCGCAGGCTGGCGATAGGGTCTCCTGGGCCCCGATAACAATGGGAAGTTAACATTTATCTTCAATTTGATCTCCATTTTTTTCCATTTGTTTTATTATCTTTCGAGAGAACGTATCGAGAGCCGGCTTTGTAATCGCTACGTACTACCTCAGTAGATCAATGCAGACAATCGTTAAATACAACGTTTTGGCAATAGTTATTATTTTTTTTATATACTCGCATAGTAAAATAAATAAAACAACTTTGTTTTTAACCTTATTTAAATTTATTTCAACAGAGAGGGAAAACGTTTTTGAGAAGGGAATATGGAAGTCTAGGCATTTACAGGGCTTATGACCTGTCGTTGGATGGTTTAAGTGGCCACTTTACACACTGTGTAACATTCACCATTCTGCCCATGTTTGAATATCCACATTTCCTCAACTCTTCCATCTGTTGACTTTTGTGAAGTAAAGGAGCTGAAACCTTTATGATGTTGGTGAGATCCATCCGGCTGAACCAAATCACCTACTAGGCAACGCCTGAAAACAATTTGACAGGTCATAAGCCCTGTAAATGCCTAGACTTCAATATTCCCTTCTCAAAAACGTTTTCCCTCTCTGTTGAAATAAATTTAAATATGAACAACTCCCTAGGGAGAAAATCCAGCCAGTCTGCAAGCATTTGGATATACTCAAACATTGTTGTTTTTAACCACTTATTTTTTTTCCCACTGACCGGTTTCAAAGCAACGAAGCTTCTTCGTCAAGGTTTACGTAACTAATGAATACTTTCCTATTTTATTTTTTCCAACCAAACATTCAACCTGCATTCTACACAACTAATAATATAGGAACATTGTTAAAAAATCGTAAAGACAGAGTCCTTAAATATTCCTATCTAGCCACCTATTCGCCTCGCCTACTTAGCAACGCCTGAAAACTATTTTCCAATTTTAATATTTCGTCTTGTACCAGTTGGTCAATTCATAACTGTTTTGAGAATGTCCATATGTTTGCAGACATGCTGGATTTCCTCCCTAGGAAGTTATTTAAAACTAAATATGTTTCAACAGAGAGGGAAAACTAGTTCTAATTAACTCCCTAGCGAGGAAATCCAGCTTGTCTGTAAGAGTTTGAACACATTCAAAATATTGTACACTTATTAAAGTTAAGCAACCCTCATCTGCCCATTAAAAAACAGCTGTTATTTTATTTATTTATTTATTTTATTATATTTGGGATTTTTACAGCTATTACATAAACAAAATAATTAGAAAAATCTTAACAATACTAAAGCTAATTAAAAAAATCCACTGTAATTATAATGACACATAATATATAAGAAAAGAATTTTAGTAATTGTATTTGTGTGACGTTTGTATTCATGTGTATGTGAATGTGTGTATGCGTGAATGAATGAGAGAGGGGATACATGTGCGTGTGGGAATGAATGAGGGAGAGGGTGCGTGTGTATGGGTACGTAAGTATGAAAATAATATATTTGCTTAAAACTTGTAAATTGTATTAAAAATGGTACAATAAAGAGCTTGAATTAAATATGTTTTTTATGTATGCATCTGTTGATATATTTTTTATTTTTTGTACATTATTACGTTATTTTTGACGAACTTTTGTTTTGACCGGTCTGTTTTTTGGTTGGCAGGAGGATATCGCTTTTAGCAATAAGTCCGCCAAAGTACTTTTGAGAAAAATGATTTAAATATTATTTTATTTTTCTATAATATTGTATCCCAACTCAACACAGGGCTCTTGGCCTCATAGAGTTAGGGATACGTTTTTTTTTTGTAATATGTGTATCTTTATATGAATAAAAAAAATAATGAATATGAGATCAGTGTGAACGGATATATTCTAAATCAGGTAGAAGAATTTGTGTATCTGGGAAGTATGTTTACTGGGGATGGAAAAGAAGGTGAGTGCCGGGAACAGGGTGAACGGCGCGCTGAAATCTACTTTGGCAAACAAATGTTTATCGCGGGAGGCAAAACTGGCAGACAATGGAGTTCCAGTGCCACCTCAATGTATGCGAGCGAAGTATGGAATTAGAAAAATGACTATGAAAGTAGGTTGAATGCTGTCGAAATGCGATCCCTCAGGCGAATGTGTGGTAAAACGATGTATGATAGGTGCGCAAATGTGAACTGTGTAAGGCTGAGACATGCATTATCGACAGAATCAAGAAAAGGGTGCTGCGTCGGTTTGGACATGTGGAGCGAATGGACAGCGAAAGAACGGCTAAAAGGATCTACGATGCGAATGTTGATGGACGCAGAAAACGAGGAAGACCGAGAAAGAAATGGCACGATCGAGTCCATCAGATACTTGAAGATGGACATGTCGAGAGTGGGAATAATCGGCGTGCGTGCATGAGAAAATGTATGAATGTAGAGGAAGCGAGGTCTGTATGAAAAGACATACAGACAGAGTGATATGGCGTTCTATCCTCTCTGCCTACCCCTACGTCAAGCTCGGGCGTGACTGAACTCTTGGGCATGAGTTAAGTGTCATAATTTTATAAAACTCTAGGTTGATGTCCACAGCAACGATTTTAGGTATGAAAGAGTTAATAAATTAGTATGAAATGGGGGCTTTGGATGGCACCCGTACAAAACTATTAGAGAAATTATTTCTATACGGATCTGAATCAAATCCGAACTAAAAATCATTAGTACAAAAACATAGACAGAACGGTGAATGGAAGGTACACGGTGTGTCAAGCGGCCGCTTTATGTCAGCTTCGTGGTGTAGGGGTCAGCGCGTTCGCCTGCCATCCGCCATGCAAAAGGTCTCGGGTTCGATTCCCGCCATGGTTAGCGTGAAATATCCATTTAGAAAGGTCGATGTATGGAAAACACTAAGGCGGCGTTTACAAACAAAACCTCGTCAAAAATAAAAATCCGATACAATTTGAATTCGTTCATGTCCATTAGGGTGAGCCGATATTTTTTTTCCGAATTTTGAAATAAAAGGGGTCTGAAAAGTTGCGTTTTAGATTACTCAAAATGAAAAAAATATTCGATACTATTTTTGGCCCTCAACCGGAGCTTGAAATTTTCGAAAAATTCAATTTTTTACGCTAAACAGGCTGTCATTTCGTATTTAAGTAAGAAAATAGGTCCAATTAAATTTTATAATGCGCATTAAGCCTTATTAAACAAGTATCAAAGGGCGTGAGTTGCACTTTGTTTTAAAATAAATGGGTAGTATTGTTTTAATGAGCCATCGTTTTCGTCAATATTAGCCAGGCGCTCAACGGAATCAGTTCCGCGGAGTGTAAAATTTTTTTCGGTAGTTTTAAAACGAATTATAGTCCTTAAAATATACGTAGCTTGATTAGAATGACATTTGTCGGAAAAAGTGACGACACAACTTTGTAGTAATGTCAAAGTAGTTATTTATATTGACACACGAAAAATCATTCGTATCTGGCGTGTTAATTTATTTTTTTAATACAATGCTTGAAACATAAATCAACATTAATATATAAAATCAGCTTTAAAACTAAAATAAACGTAATTATTAACGACGTTCTTACAAGGTTACATCATTTTGCAAAAAACGTTAGAGATGGACAAATTGATCGAATAAAAAATAATTCATTCGACGTTGTTCATGAAAAAAGTAAAAATGTCTTATTTTTTGGTGAATAATTGCGTTAATCACACAATAATAGGCTTGTTTTTGCGTTTTTTATATCAATTTTCGGAAACAGAGTTTCATGATTGCATGAAATAACTGATAAAATCGATTTGATCAGTGATCAGTAATTTCCCGTCACTAATGAAATTAGTTTGACAGCTGTCATTCTAATCAAGCTATATTTTAAGGACTATAGTAAACACGTGATTATATAACCATACGTTGTGTCCCGGTCGCGTGTTTTCACGTGGTTTACCAGCTGTCTAAAAAAGTGCATTTTATTGACATCTAGTGACTTTTATTGTACTTTTTCGCTGCTGGTAAACCACGTGAAAACACGGGACCGGGACACAATGCATGGTTATTATAATCACGTGTTCACACGGCTCCGGGATACAAAGTACAAAAAAAGGAGTGAGACTCAGAATATGTGCGAACATTGCAATGAAGCTTTCCATAAAGGCCAATGTTGGCTAAACTATCATAAAAATGACTTATTTAATTATTTAAAATAAATTAAAGAAGTTTACATTGATTTAATACAGTATTTTAATAATTATGACACTTTTAAGAAACCCTTCACAAAGCATGAAATTTCACAAAAATGGGCAGGGCACAGAGTATTTAATAACATTTAGTAAATAAATTAGTATGGGTACGTTTTCGTGTCGCTACTTTTTAAGATATTTTACTCTATAGGACGTGTCTATGTATTATATGTCAATGTTTGAAATAGATAAAAAATCTTGTACGAGAAACACACTTCACAGTAGTGAGTATCACGCATGGCAAAATTTAAAAGAAAGTGAACATAAGGTGATAATTAATTATGTTCATTAATTGTCAGTTACGCTAGCACGGCTTTTCCACAGATTTCTGTAAAACGATATCTTTGGTGGGCGACGAAAGAATGTAACTGAAAATTTTATTTATTTAATTATTATACGAGGTGTGTTCAGAAAATAACAGGATTTTTTTTATTTCGCGGGTTCAGAGAGTCTGATTGTATTTTTTTATTATTATTATGTTGACATGCATGCCCCTGAAGTATGTAAAAAATTTCAGCTGTGTTCATGGTTTACTTTGTCTGTGGCAGCCGCTAAGGTTGGACGTGTTTTTATGAGCTCGGCGATTTTCGTTCGATAAAAATGGATCAAAGAATTTGTATTAAATTTTGTGTAAAAACTTAAATAAAGTACAACAGAATGTTAACAAAGGCCTATGGTGAGTCTGCTATGAGTAAAACAAGAGTTTACGAGTGGTATAAGCGTTTCCAAGATGGCCGTGAAGACGTCGAAGATGACGAACAGCCCGGACGCCCCAGCACATCAACAACCGCTGAAAACGTGGAAAATGTGAAAAGTGAATGAAATGGTTATGAACGATCGCCGAATCACAATCAGAGAAGTCGCTGATGATGTTGGCATATCGACTGGCTGTTGCCATGAAATTTTTTCGAGTGTTTTGGGTATGAAACGCGTGGCAGCAAAATTTGTTCCAAAATTGACGAATTTTGAACAAAAACAGCGGCGAATGGAAGTCGCTCAGGCGTCACTAAATGAAGTCAACGACGATGCAGAATTACTGAAACGTGTTATAACAGGTGACGAAACGTGGGTTTATGGATATGACGTCGAAACTAAGGCTCAATCGTCCCAGTGGATGCATTCGGGATCGCCAAGACGAAAATCGCCGAGCACGCCGAACACATCTAACCTTAGCGGCTGCCACAGACTAAGTAAACAATGAATACAGGTGAAAATTTTAATAAATTTTAGCATACTTCAGAGACATGTATACCAACATAATAATAAAATAAAAATTGACAATCAGACTCTCCAAACCTGCGAAATTAAAAAAAATCCTCTTTTAAAAATGGAAAAATAATGGTATCCAGAAAGTTGACAGCTTTAAATATTCGGGAGTTCACATAACTGAGGATGGAAGCATCAGAGAGCTCGCAACCCGCCTAGGAATTGCTGGAGCAAATTTTAACATGATTCGTGTTGTCTGCAACTCTAGTCAACAATGGTCAACGTTTGTATAATGCCAGTACTCCTATATGGGTGCGAATCTTGGCACCTTACCAAAGCTCAGAACACCAAACTTCTGAGTTTTGAGAGTAAATGCCCGAGAAGAATATTAGGCATAAAGGTGCTTCAATTTTATAACTAACATTGAAGTCCGAGAACGGACGCAGCAGCCTCCTATGACGAGCGTCTTGATGATGCGGCGGTGGAACTGGCTTGGCTACGTGCAGCGCACGCCTCAGGAGAACCTAGGACGCTGCAACGCCTGCAAATATGAATAACTCCCAAGGAGGTCAAATTCAGTTCTCGTCTACAGAAATTTGGATGAAACTCGAAACATCGTTGACTAATCTGATTGTTAGCGTGAAAAAGTGTGCTACCCGGGGGATCCTTGATACCCCCTCAGGTCCGGAAGGGTCATACGACCGTCTGAAGCCCTGTGCCTCGATTATTTATTATTTATTTATTTATAAATTTATTGCAAATAATAAACATACTAATAACAGGGAATCTATATAAAACCAATTAATGTAAAATGAAAACGGAGTGTTCTCTGTTTATGATAGTCTCCATCTAACATGGCACAGCCTGTTCTAAGATGGAGATTTTCTATCTTTAGAGCATAAGTAGTCCTTTACCAATGAAAAAATAACATAAAAAAGAAAAACTAAAACTACTTAATAATAAATGCCTAGCTAATCAAATGTAAGAAATTAAAAATCGTTATTATACAAATACAAAGTATATATATGTGCCAAGAAAAAATGTTACTTAAACATAAATGATAATAGTATAATATATAATAAAACAAATATAAAGCAATAAAATACATAAAAATATAAATAATATGTGTACCAATTATATAAAGTACTAAGTTTTTTGATTTACGTATATTTTTCGAAAAAATCTCTCGCTACACTATTTAAATGTGCAGTTATTTTTATTTTAAAATTTGTTTACATTTTGAGTCTTTGATATTTGGCAATAAATCATTAATTATGAACGCTATCTTCATCTGAATATATCGAGACGGTTATCGGTATGTTCTACCTACTTGTCATATCGACATCATATGATCGAAACCAACCAATGAATGACCGCAAAAATTAGTCCGCGTTCCTTATTTCATTAACATTTAAAATAGTTCTCATTTATATTTTAAATAGGCTTCTGTGATAGAAATGCCCACTTCAGAGCGATTATAAACGCCAAAAAATCCCAATTCAAGCAAAAAATGCTCGCTTGAACATGACTTCTGACAATTGCCAAGACGGTATGCTTAACGATCTTCTGTATTTTTTACTGAGCGATTACAAGGCCGACTCTCGATACGTTCTCCTAAAAATATAGTAAAACAGATAAAACAATTTAATTAAATTTAATTTTTACAGTGGCAACTTTCTAACGCCTAGATCCTCTTATATGTTAATAGGGCAGAATCAAGCGCCATTATTTTTTGCATCTAGCCGCTCATTTTCAAAACTGACAATTATATCAGAATTGAATTCGGCTTCAAAATTTACTTCATTCTCCCTCATATTTTTGATAGTCTTAAAAAAAAAGTGCCAACCTCAGAACGATGAAAATTTTAAATAAATCGTAATTAAAGAAAAAGTTGCTCGGTGGAACAAATTTTATATCACTTTTAATGCGTAGACAAACGTATCGAGGGGTCCTAGACCCGTTTATACAAACCGATGTACTTACATTACAACTTGATGGTGGGGGGGGGGTCCGTAGTGTATCTTCGTGACTATGACGTCATACTGAAACTATGTCATTTTAGTGCGCAGTAGCTAAATCACAAATAACTATCGACGTGCTAATAAGCGACCTGATAACAATTTCTCACCATGGTTGTTTATCGTATTCGCGATCACAATGGAACATCCATGAACACCTAATATTTATGTTTCGCGACGTATAATCCTGCTGCGCAATCACGTATTAGAATTTCACCGGTGTAAACATGGAAAATATTCCAAAACTGCTATTTTTATTTATTTATTTATTATGTATCACGCCATTCATTGCATTTAGCCGGCGTGGCAGTTGGCAAGCCAAATGTCAAGAAAAGCAGTCGCCATGTAATTGTAATTTAATTTTCACTTTTTTGTATTAAATACTACTTACTATTTTGCAAATGGAATATATTGTATTATTTTTTATAGTCGATTTTTCGCCAATGAACTGTATTTATTTACGAGGAAAACAAAAAACAAGCCGACACGAGCGTTGACTTAGAGATTACCCACGTGTTGACTTATGACTGCGATAATTTAAGCATGTTCATTGTGATTGCTCAAATGTTAAGCATGTCGATAGTTTTTTTTTTTAATTATTTTTTTTATTTATTGGGGATATCAACAGTAATACATGTAACAAATAAAATTTACATCCACAGAAATACATTAAATACACGTACAATACATACTAGTGTGTTTGTGTGAGTGTAAGTGAGTGAGAGGGTGGGTGAGTGGGTGTTATATTGGAATGAGGGTGGACATGTGTGTAAATATTGCACAAGTGTCAAGTGTAGAAAATATAAATATATATAAAATATTAAGAATTTGAGATAAAATAAAATAAAATAAAATTAAGATAAAATAAGACTTTATTATTGAAACTAAGTATAAAACCAAAAAGTATGTTT
Organism: Micrasema longulum; assembly: GCF_059751315.1. NCBI lineage: Eukaryota > Metazoa > Arthropoda > Insecta > Trichoptera > Brachycentridae > Micrasema > Micrasema longulum. The sequence goes on from NW_028278827.1 coordinate 161,515, forward strand.
TAAGACGCGCATTTTAAATGTAATTTTTTTACAATCAAATGGACCAATAAGGGGAAAGTTCAAATTATATTCACGAGCAAAACGTATAAGTGGAGAGTTCTGGGCATAGTTTGTACTTTATTTGTTTTAATATATTATATTAGTTTACTATCAACAATATTTTGAGTTTGTCCAAATTTTTGTAGACAGGACTGGATTCAACTCCCTGGGGAGCTGTTTATATTAACATATTACAACAGAGATGAAGAACATTCAAGAGAAGGTAATATAGAAGTCTAGGCATCTACAGGGCTTATGACCTGTCAATGGCTGGTTTAAGTGGCCACTTTACACACTGTGTAACATTCACCATTCTGCCTATATTTGGACATATAGATTCCTTAAATTCTTTCATCTGTTGATGTTTGTGAAGTTAAGTGGCCACTTAAACCAGCCATTGACAGGTCATAAGCCCTGTAGATGCCTAGACTTCTATATTACCTTATCTTGAATGTTCTTCATCTCTGTTGTAAAATGTTAATATAAACAGCTCCCCAGGGAGTTGAATCCAGTCCTTGTCTACAAAAATTTGGACAAACTCAAAATATTGTTGATAAATTACCTGGTCCATGAAGAAGTATAGAAATTGAAAAAATAATATTTTCAGGCGTTGCCTAGTCTAGTATGTAGGTGAAATAATTCAATTAGATGAATCTCACCCGCATAAATAAAGGTTTCAGCTCTTTAACTTCACAAACATCAACAGATGAAAGAATTGAAGAAATATAGATGTCCAAATATAGGCAGAATGGTGAATGTTACACAGTGTGTAAAGTGGCCACTTAAACCAGCCATTGACAGGTCATAAGCCCTGTAGATGCCTAGACATCCATATTACCTTATCTTTAATGTTCTTCATCTCTGTTGTAAAATGTTAATTAGTTTACTATATTAGTTCGTAGTTATTTGTGATTGAGATACAGATATGTGTACCGTGACGTACGCTTCCCTTTATTTCATATCGATATTCCTACCCAAAACTTGAAGGCGGGGGTCGGTAGTGTATCTTCGTAATCGCTCGAGAGAATTTATCTTCAACTATACCGTCAAGGTGAAGGTGTGACGGCTTTATCTTCCCATTATGAGCGGGGCCCCGAAGCGTCCGTTGGCGATGGTGTATTTCCATGGTCAAATCTAGTTTGGTTTGGCTAAAAATAAACATTATGTAATCCATGTGATTGCCGATTGCAAAGAAACACATTGCCCACTTCCTACAAACAAGCATTACAATTTAACACCTTAACCAAACAATAATAAGATAATATCTATAATATTGTATATTGCCCTAGTGCGAAGTCAACTCGAGTATAACTCAGTTATATGGTCACCGCATTACAGGGTGCATGTTAAGGACATCGAAAGAGTTCAGCATAAATTTTTGCGTTTTATCAATTTTAAATTAAGTATACCGATTGAATACATAAATTACTCATACTTAAATGATTATTTAAACATCCAAACATTAGAAAACAGACGAAAATTAAATGACTTGCTTTTTTTGTTTAAAATAATAATGTCGATGTTCGATTGCTGTGAACTTATCAGTTTGATTAATGTGCGAGTGCCTGGTCGAGTTACCCGATGTAATACTTTGTTCTACTGCGGTCCATCATCGACCAATTACAGCGCGAATTCGCCAGTAATGCGGATGCATGTACTCGCGAACCAATATGCTAACAACATCGATGTCTTTAGCGTGAGTCTTGTAAATTTTAAATATCAATGTATATGTTCCTTATCAAATAGAACTTAATATTCTGTTCATATTGTATTTTATAACATTATGTACCTAGCTGCTTTAAACCTTTAATTGTATTTCTTTAGCTTATTAAAAAAATAGAAATATATATATATTGCTTTAATTTTTTTAAAACCAACTTAACTTTAAAACACAGTTCTATATTTTATTACAGTATATTGTATTTTTTTTATTTTTTATTTATGTTGTTAACTATACTTCTTAACACTGTTCCTTTATTTTGTTCCTTTATTTTATTTCTTTATATTGTGTTTTTTTTTAAAAATCTATGCTGTTTATATACTCATCTTCTTTTTTTATACCAACTTTACTTCTTAACACCGTTCTATCTTTTGTTGCTTTATATTGTATTTTTTAAATTTAATGTTGTTTATATACTTATATTTTGTAAAATTTTCATGTATGTAAAAGCCTTATGGGCGTGAAAAAATAATAAAATAAAAATAAAAAAAAAATTGAAAAAAATATTAGTACTCTAGAATTGGATGATTGTTTTTTAGAGCATTTTTTAAATTTTTAAAAATTCATTAATGAAATCATACAGTCTTTATATAAAACAAGGTACAAAAGAACAATTAAAAAAAGTAAGACCAATTAAAGATTTCACACTAATTTATTATGAATGGAGGAGAGGGGGAAAATAATTGAATTCTAAACAAGTAAAAATATAAATATTAAATAAAAAGTACATAAAAAGGAGAAGACATTGTACAGTTTACTTTTTTTTAATATATATTTTTTTAATCTATTTTTCCTTTTTTTTTCTTTTGCACCACAACAGGCCGGAGGCCTAATTACAGTGGTGAATTACATCACAGAGCACCCAGGCTTGAGAAAAATCACATTTTAATTTTTGTGTTCTCACCGGGAATCGAACCCGGAACCTTCCGCGTGTGAGTCAAGCGTCTTGACCACTACACCACGGAGGCCGCCAGTTACTCTACTTTCCTCCCCCTCTCTCTGCTTCCATGAACATTTAAATTTCTTTGTTAAAATTCACAACCAATAATAATTTATTAGTTGCAGGTAGTAGATGTATAAATGAATAAATATATATTAAGATATTACAACAGAGATGAAGAACATTTAAGATAAGGTAATATAGAAGTCTAGGCATCTACAGGGCTTATGAGGTCATATTGACAGGTGTCAATGGCTAGTTTAAGTGGCCACTTTACACACTGTGTAACATTCACCATTCTGCCCATATTTGAACATCTATATTCCTTCAATTCTTTCATCTGTTGATGTTTGTGAAGTTAAAGAGCTGAAACCTTTATTTATGCGGGTGAGATTCATCTAATTGAATTATTTACCTACATACTAGACTAGGCAACGCCTGAAAATGTATTTTTTTCAATTTCTATACTTTTTAATGGACCAGGTAATTTATCAATAATATTTTGACAGGTCATAATCCCTGTAGATGCCTAGACTTCTATATTACCTTATCTTAAATGTTCTTCATCTCTGTTGTAATATGTTAATATAAACGGCTCCCCGAGGAGTTGAATCCAGTCCTTGTCTACAAAAATTTGGACAAACTCAAAATATTGTTTATAAATTAAGAGTTGAAATCAAAAGTTAAAATTAAAATCAAAAGAAAAAGTTAAAATTAAAATGAAAAGTTTAAATTGAAATTAAGTTAAAAGTTTAAATTAAAATTTAAAATTTAAAATTAAAAATTAAGAATTAAAATTAAAAAGTTAAAATTGAAAGATAAAATTAAAAATTAAATTAAAAGTTTAAAGTCAAGCAGGAGATAAATTTAAAACAGATCTGATAAAAATATGGTATTTAGAGTGTAATATGTCGATGTCACTAAAACTGTCATTATAGGTAATCTGTATTCATCGTAGAGTGCTATTTTTTAAATAATTAGTCATCGAGTTAGGAATGTCGAAGAGTACAGATTGACGAGTTGGACTCGATATGAAATGCCTTTAACAATAGGCTATTATCACTCGGGAGGAGTATCGGATTTAACCTACTCTACAAATTCAGTAGTGTTTTATCAGTTTTTTCATGCAAACATGAAACTCTGCGTCAAAATGCCATACAAGCCTATTATAGGGTGTTCAAAACAATTATTCTCCAAAAAAAAAGATATTTTGTACCTTTTTTCATGAACAACATCAAGTTATTTATTTTCATTTATTTCAACAGAGAGGAAAAACATTGTTGAGAAGGGAATATGGAAGTCCAGGCATTTACAGGGCTTGTGACCTGTCATTGGCTGGTTTAAGTAGCCACTATACACACTGTGTAATATTCACCCTCTCTGTTGAAATAAATTTAAATATTAACAACTCCCCAGGGAGGAAATCCAGCCAGTCTGCAAGCATTTGGACATAATCAAACATTGTTGAACATCAAGTTAATTTTTTTTTTTTTGGATCGATTTACATTGATCAATTTGTTTATCTCTAACACTTTTTAAAAATAATGTAACCTTGTAAGAACGTTGTTAATAATAAGGTTTATTTTAGTTTTTTAAGGTTTAAAGCTGATTTTATATATTTAGAAGACCTTCAATTCTTGGTAACAAAAGTCTACTCTGTATGCAAGAAAAGCGATTTGCTTATGAATGTTGATAAATCCAAAGTGATGGTTTTTGAAAGGGATGAAAATATAACTAAATGTGAGATCAGCGTGAACGGAGATATTCTGAATCAGGTAGAAGAATTTGTGTACCTGGGAAGTATGTTTACTAGGGGCGGAAAGGCCGATAAAGATATTGAAAGGAGGGTAAGTGCCGGGAACAGGGTGAACGGTGCACCAAAATCTACTTTGGCAAACAAATGTTTATCGCAGGAGGCTAAACTAGCAGTTCACAACGGAGTTCTAGTTTCAACTCTAATGTATGGGAGCGAAGTATGGAATTGGAAAATTAATGATGAAAGTAGGTTGAATGCTGTCGAAATGCGATCCCTCAGGCGAATGTGTGGTAAAACGATGTATGATAGGTGCACAAATGTCGAGATCCGTGAAGTGTGTAAGGCTGAGACACGCATTATTGACAGAATCAAGAAAGGGGTGCTGCGTTGGTTTGGACATGTAGAGCGAATGGACAGCGAAAGAACGGCTAAAAGGATCTACGATGCAAATGTTGATGGATGCAGAAAACGAGGAAGACCGAGAAAGACATGGCACGATCAAGTCCATCAAATACTTGAAGATGGACATGTCAAAAGTAGGAATAATCGGCGTGCGTGCATAAGAAGATGTATGAATGTAGAGGAAGCGAGGTCTGTATGCCAAGATAGAGTGTTATGGCGTTCTATCCTCTCTGCCTACCCCTACGGGGAAACGGCGTGATGGTTTGTTGTAATTTTTATCTAAACTCAACTGGACAGCTTCACAACACACTACCGTATATGTGCGTATTAATAGGTCGATGCCTTTCTATCGTGATTATTTAATTTACATAATTTTTATTTATGGATTTAGCCACTCCTCTGACCCACGGGCACGTTTCGGAGTGTCGGTGTATTATTTATTTTATACATACTTTCGCATCAATTGTTGTGTAAAAATTAAAAAGAAATATGAAAAAAGATTCTAAAACATACCAACATTAATAAAACGGAATAATTAGGAATAATCGGCGTGCGTGCATAAGAAGATGTATGAATGTAGAGGAAGCGAGGTCTGTATGCCAAGATAGAGTGTTATGGCGTTCTATCCTCTCTGCCTACCCCTACGGGGAAACAGCGTGATGGTTTGTTGTTTTTATATATTCATGTTGATTTATATGTCAAGAATTGTATGAAAAAAATAAATTAACTTACCAAATACGAATGATTTTTCGTGTGTCAATATAAATCACTCCTTAGACGTTACTACAAAGTTATGTCGTCGCTTTTTCTGGCAGCTGTCGTTCTAATCATCTTACATTTTAAGGACTACCTACAAGTAATGAATGATGACACATGCTATCGATAATAATTGTGGTCGTGCTTTGTTTTTTCGTTTCAGATAACAAAAAAATAACAATTTAATCTTGTTATCTTCTCTTTGTGTACACAAATAAACGATTGCAGTTTCGTCATTGAAAGTAACCTGTTTACTTGAAAAATAATAGCGTTATTGTAAACACTATTTGTTATTGAAAATTGAAAAGTCAAGGCTGTTCTACTTGTCCGTTGTTGTAGTAATGTTATGTGCCGATGTAGTGCACACAGAGCTGGATTATTTGAAGTCAAGACACGAAGATGTAGTGTATTCATTTTATTATTTAAGAGACGCTACAAAAAGCATTATACTGTTAAACTTGAAAGCTGCGATATTTATTTAAATTGAGTATTACGTCAGAGTGACGTAGTAACCACGAGGGATTACATTTCTAATAGGGTATTATGACTTAGGAGGAATATCGCATTTAACCTTGACCATTGACATATTTTTACACTTTTAAACTACTTTTAAACTACTTTTAATTACTTATATTGTATATGTATATAAAATCAATATATTGCTGCTCTTACTATGTGTCATTAATTTTGAAGATGTTTTTATTAATATTATTATGGATAACTTATATAGAGCCATTTTCGTAATAAAATACCTCAAGGGCGCTTTACATAGTGATTCTATTGTTAAATGAATTTAATTGAAGCTTTTAACATTTTACAACAGAGATGAAGAACATTTAAGAGAAGGTAATATAGAAGTCTAGGCATCTACAGGTTTTATGACCTGTCAATGGCTGGTTTAAGCGGCCACTTTACACACTGTGTAACATTCACCATTCTGCCTTAATTTGAACATCAACAGATGAAAGAATTGAAGGAATATAGATGTTCAATTAAAGGCAGAATGGTGAATGTTACACATTGTGTAAAGTGGCCACTTAAACCAGCCATTGACAGGTCATAAGCCCTGTAGATGCCTAGACTTTTATATTACCTTCTCTTAAATGTTCTTCATCTCTGTTGTAAAATGTTAATTTAAACAGCTCCCCAGGGAGTTGAATCCAGTCCTTGTCTACAAAAATTTGGACAAACTCAAAATATTGTTGAAGCTTTTAAATTTGTAATTTAATTTTTTAAAAATATTTGGTTGTCACATGCTACGGATTTATTCAAATGATTTAGAGAACAAGTGGGTTTTAAGTTTTTTCCGAAACATCACTTCACTTTCACAGCCTCGCACCTCTGCTGGGAGAGCATTCCATGCCATAGGGCCTGCGACCACAAATGCGCGTTCACTAAATTTAGTGCGCTGTTTGCGTAGAGGTAAAATAACTTTTCCTCTCGCCGTAGACGTAGCTGATCTTAGCGTGAGACGCCTGTCAGCTAGTTCATCTGGAATGCATAGTTCCCTTATATATTCCGGAGCAGAGTTGCGCAGTGACTTATACATAAGCCAACAGAGTTTGTATTCGACCCTCTGTGGAAAACGTAGCCAGTGTAGTTCCCGAAGTAGGGCTGTATCCTGGATCAAATTCTGTCGTCTGGCTGAAGCCACCCACAGTTGTTCAGTTTTGATGGGTTTAATGTTAGTTTGTTTTCAGCCATCCAGTTTCCTATTTTCTTGATGCATCCATCAATTAAATTGACAAGCACACTTCTCTCGCCAGGTTTGCAATAAAAATAAATCTGCCTATCATCTGCATAGCAGTGAGACCACAATCCACATTCTTTGATAATGTTCTCTATATCTTTAGTGTAAATTGACAAATATTATTTCATAAATATTTCTACCGAAGATGCTATAATTTCGATAAGCGATTTTGTTAATAATACAAACAAAAAATAGGTTCTCATTATTTTACTTGATATCTCAGGTGCCTATGACCATGCTTGGTGGCCAATGATTCTTTCCAAGCTACGACTTCGACAAATACCTGCAAACTTGTTTAAAATTATAATAAGCTATTTTTCAAATCGAAACGTTGTGTATCCCGGTGGCAGTACACTTTTATCCCGTGAGATTTCATGTGGCTGTCCTCAAGGCTCTGTTTTGGGACCACTTTTGTGGAATATATTGTTCGATGATTTTCTCGAACTTCCCCTTCCTTCATCATGTATAATTCAGGCTTTTGCCGATGATGGATGTATTTTGATTGAGGGCAATAGCCGCAGATCTCTGGAGGGTGACGCAGCTAATGCATTAAATAAAGTATCCGATTGGGGTATTCGAAATAAATTAAGTTTTGCTCCTCAAAAAACTCAATTCTCACTTTTAAAAGGTAATTTTGTGTGTCCTCCTTCAATCAAATTTATGGGCACTTCTATTCGAGCGTCAAATTCGGTTTCAAACCTTGGTGTAATCCTTGAAAGAAATTTGTCTTACACTTCCCATGCTAGGAAAGCCGTAAATTTGGGAAAGATGGCTTTCCACAAAGTTGCACGCTTGGCCAGAGCCAGCTGGGGATTGTCTTTTGAAACTTCAACGGTCTATTATAAATCCATTTTCTTAGGTATCGTTTGCTATGCAGCTGGCTGTTGGGCACACCGATGTGAGTTGCAATATTTCAGGCGAATTATTTTAAGCGGACAAAGGCAACCTCTTCTGGCTCTTTCTAGAGCATATAGGACATGCTCAACGGATGCACTCCCGGTTCTAACGGGCTTGTTTCCTAAAGGAAACAAGCCCGCTGAACCTCCAGATCTAAGCGACGATCTGCAAATTTCCACCTAAAAAGAAGGCGTTCCTCTGTTATTGGTGGCGTCCGCCTACTCCCAACTGAACGAATGTCTCAATCAAATATTAAAAAAATGACTTTAAATACTCTTCTTAATGCTTGGCAATCGCGATGGGAATCTTCCTCTTCAGGGAGGGTTACCTTTCTTTTTTTTCCTTCAATCCGTCAGCGCTTAGAATCTTCTTGGGTTATCCCCGATCACTGGACTACGCAGTTTTTATCAGGTCATGGTAAATTTAATCAAAAATTATTTGTTTTTAATATTGTTGACTCCCCTTCGTGCTGCTGCGGATATCCTAACCAATCTTCTGAACACATCCAGTGGTCTTGTCCCTTTCCCCTTCTGGAGCTTCTCGCTACTATCTGTGGCCCTGTTATAGGTCCTGTCGGATATACAGATCTGGTGGCTTCTAAAAAGAATTTCGAGGCTTTTAAAAAGTTTTGTAATCATTTCGGCGAATTGATCATGTCCAATCAATTTAATCCCAGTCAGTGAAGAATTCACTTCCCTCTCTTCTCAATCCAATGAAGTACATATTATGTACTTCTGGATTACTTTCTTTCAGCACAAAGATGCTAAGGCTACCAGATTTCAGAGAGCTCTTTCGGGCAGCTTTTCTCGTTTGACAACGAGCAAATTTTTCGTGTATGTGGGCACCGCCAAGGAGACTTATGTCCTCAGATGCGGTGTGCGGTATGTGGTGGGTAAGCTGTAAATTGACAAATTGAAAATAAATTTAAATTGACTTAAATTTATTTTCTTATTTAAAGATTCGTCTCATCGTTTCTTTGAATCCCTTAAAATATGTATGCGTATATTTATGTTTTTCCTTTTTTAAAAAAAATATTATTATTTTATTTTATTTTTACATCTGAGCATGTTTTTCATTCTTTATTTTAATTTTTAACTTTTAATTACTTTTACATTTTTTTTTCATTTTTTTACTTTAATTTTATTTTTAAACAACTTCTATTTATGTTTTTTCCTTCTCTTTTTCGTACTTTAATTAATATCCTTACATATAATTACTTTATAATATGGACACTTCACTGGTCCATTAGAGTTAAGTCTAACTGTGTAAACTATAAAGCTTTGTAACTGTACTGTATGTTTCCTAAATAAAAGAAAATAAAAATAAATAAATTAGAAAATAACCTACTCTACAAATAAAAGATTTTTTAAAGATTCTCCAAGTGTTTATATAAGCCCTTTTAATGAATATTTTCATTCATTATTTTTGTTTGGAAAATAAGGTCTTTCGAAAACGATCGTTTCGTAAGTTGGTAATAAATTTTGTCACAAAAATTCACGAGTAATGCATTCATTTTAATGTTGCTAATGCCACAGGCCACAGATATAAATATAAGGAGTTGTCTATGCATATTATCTTAAGCCCCCCCCCCTTACCCACTCCACACTCCAGTTCCAGGCACTGACATATTTTATTTATTTTATTTTTATTTTATTAACATAAACGGCAAATTTGATCAAATGCAATCCGGCAAATGTAGACGGTACCACCTGTTTCATGTACCAATACGTAAAACGTCGTATGTTAATAATGGTTTTTTTCGTAGGACTTTTTCAGTGTACAATACAAAATTTAAAAATATAGATTACACAAACATCACTCTGTCATATTTAAAATTTACACTAAAAATGCATTATGTAACTCATTAGACATTATAATAATAAATATGTACATCTCCCTTCCCCTCCTTATCCTCTCTTCAAGCATCCTTGTCCTAATCCCGCCCAATTTACAATAACTTACTGTTCTTAAAAAAATATTTAAAAATTCTTTGGTTATTGAAAAACATTTACGAGTACATGAAAATAACATTTTTATATGTATAAACTTAAATGTATTTATATCAAATGTAATATATTTTCTTTACTAACTTTGTATGCTTTGTGGAAATCTGTTATTAGTTCTGAGTTTATACACATATCTGTTTGTTTACTATAAATATGTATGAAGAACTGTTGATTTCCCAAATAAAATATAATAAATATAAATATGAATAAATATTTTAAATATATACAGGGGGTGTTCTTTAAACCCTGTCACATCCGAAATCCTGATGATCAGTATGAGCAAAAATACATATTGGCGCATTAAAATTTTTTTTTAGAACGAATAATTTTTTTAAAAAATAATTTAAAAAAAACAATCGTTGCTAACTTCTGCAGGGGTGAAACGAGGAGGGGGGAGGGAGAGTCTGACACAACGTTAACCGCGCGTCCGCGCCCCCCTCGCTTCTCCCCTGCAGAAGTAAGCAACCATTTGTTCATTTTAATATTTTATTTTTACAAATTTTCTTCCTTCTAAATATTTTTTTTAATATGCTTATATGTATTTTTGCCCATACTGATCATTGTGGTTTCGGATGTGACAGGGTTTAAAGAACACCCTGTATAATACATTTTAGAGAAACTTGGCCGTATAATTAAATATTCTAATTTTTACCACGTGCATTTTTTTTTAAAATCCAATTTACCTAGGCTTTTCATCCATTTCATATCCACCTTCCTCATTACTTTTTGTCATACTGTTATTAAATATATGTACTAAACAATTTTCTTTACATGGTAAATAAATGTGTCCTCAAATAAAATGCGAAAATAAATCATTATTAGGTGGTAAATTATGTTGAAAACAAAATCTCTCTTAGGTCAATGACCGCTAACGAAACAGTAATATTCATTTAGAAAAACAGTTGTTTGAATGAGTAAAGGTATTATGAAATGTGTAATTTTTAGAACATTGACGTAAATATTGATAAAAATAGATTATTTTGTTCGCGTCAGCCAAAACACGCGAGAAAATAATGTGAAATCTAGAAACACCGTGGAAAATGTATATTTATTTTATTTATTTGAGATATTTTGTATATTTTACTAGCGGACCCGACAGACGTTGTCCTGGAACGTTAGCTTACCTGCTATTAGCTTGGAAAAATACCTTTCACCGATTAGTAGGTACCTAGGTACTTGTTTGTGATTAAATTCCAAAATTAAAAATTATTAATAATCAAAACATTTAAGTTTGTAAGTGAAAATTCTTGATGGAAGTTCATTGTAATTTATTATATAAATAAAACACGAGTGATACTTTAATCCACAAATTTGGAATATCATACGAAACGGAAACATGTGTTCCAAAATAATAAAACAAGATTTTTCAAAACAAAATAAAACTGACCTAATATAAACGCGTGTAATTAAATCCATCAAAAATAAAATTAAAGATAATCAACTTATAATTTCAAAAGCAGATAAAGGTCATTCTCAATAAAAAAGATTACATTGAAAAAGTAGAAAACTTTTTAACTTCAAGTCAAGTAGTTTTAATTAAAAAAGACCCGACATCAAAATTTAATATCGAAGTAAAATCTTTGCTAAAATCCTGTAAAATCCTTATAAAAAATTAATATCAAATTCGAAACCTTAGTATACTGAGCCCCCAATGCCCACGTTTATATGGACAGCCAAAAATTCATAAACACGAAATGCCAACCCGACCAGTAGTTTCATATAATTCAGCTCCTGCATACAATTTAGCGAAATTCGGAAACAATATTATTAAAAATAAACTTAAATTCAAAGAAAAATGCGGAGTAAAAAACTCAATGCAGTTAATTGACGAAATAAAAGATATTGTAGTGCCAAATAACGCTATTTTAGTGTCATTTGATGTTGTACAATTGTGAATTTTAACAATGAACTATCATTATTATTATTATTAGATAACTTCCCAGTTCGAAAAGGTGTTCGACAGGGTTGCATTTTGTCTCCCGTCTTGTTTAATATATATGGTGAATATATCATTCGAAAGGCACTTAACGGCTGGACAAGTAAGTTCACAATTGGAGGAAGGCAGTTATCCAACCTAAGATATGCTGATGACACCACACTTATTGCATCGTCAGAGATTGAAATGAAAGGACTAATTGACCGAATAGATGCTGCTAGTTTAGATCTGGGACTCTCAATGAATATGAGCAAAACTAAGCTTATGATCATTGATCGAGCTAATAAAGTAGCGCCATTATCCTTACTGCGCAACTTAGAAAGAGTCAACAATTTCATTTATCTGGGTTCTCTCATTAGCGATGGCGGTGGGTGTGAAGGTGAAATACGGCGACGTGTTGGTATTGCCAAAAGTGCTATGAGTCGGCTGGTGAAGATCTGGAAGAATCGCAGTATAACCATTAACACCAAAAAGAGACTGGTGAAGGCCTTGGTTTTCTCAGTGTTCATGTACGGTGTGGAGTGTTGGACACTGAGGGAATCTGAAAAGAAAAAAATCGAAGCTTTCGAGATGTGGTGTTGGCGGCGAGTGCTGCGGATTCCGTGGACGGCCAGACGTACGAATGCATCTATTCTCCAGGAACTGGACATAGGAGAAAGACTGATATCCGTGTGCGAGAAAAGAATCCTGCAGTTCTTTGGGCATATTTCCAGGGGAGATTCTGATAGTTTGGAGAAAACTATTCTCCTGGGAAGTGTCGAAGGGACAAGGTCGCGTGGACGTCAACCGACAAGATGGAGCGGTACAGTCACTGAGTTATCAGAATCATCACTGACGAATGCCTATAGAAGAGCGCAAGACCGTTCCAGATGGAGCGAGACTGTCCACAGATGAGCCATGCCTGGAGTCAGGCGTAATCACCATCCTCAGACATGAGGCACGGATTGAAGAGATTGATGTAGTTAGCTTATTTACAAATATTCCAACACAAGAATTAAAAATAGCCCTAGATAATCACATGGACACCAAACACCTTAATCCCGTAGAGAAATTAGAAATAAAAAATATTTTAGAACTTTGTATTGGCCAAAACTTTTTCAAATTGAATGATAAATTTTATATACAACCTTGTGGATTATTTATCGATGGGGAGTCCGATCTCACCTGTACTTGCACATTTTTTATGGACTTTATTGAAAATAAAATAGTAAACCTAAAATTATTTCAATATGTTAAATTCTATCGTCGATATGTCGATGATATCATTATTTTGTGGATCGGAACGAAACGCCAGCTTGATATGTTCCTTTTAGAATTAAACTCAGTTAATAAGTCAATCCATTTTTGTCCAATTTACAATGGAGTAAATTGGATTGACTTTTCTAAAAACCATTTCGAATGAATTCACTGGAGATATCTCGATTATTTTTCCGATTAGTACTAGTGAACTCGATTAGTTGTAAGCATTTCGAAATGTCTCGATCTTTTTAATAATCGAATATTTCGATTATTTTAATTCGATTCTTCCCACAATTTTAATTCATTAGTATGAGCTCGCCAGCATACATGTTCATCCATTTGTACTCCTAGATTTTTTTATAGATATTGTATATTGGAGATACGTCTACCTTGCTATAGTCCTTAAAATATAGCTGTATAGAATGACAGTTGTCAGCAAAAGTGGTGACATAACTTTGTAGTAACGTCTAAGGAGTGATTTATATTGACACACGAAAAATCATTCGTATCTGGCATGTTAATTAATTTTTTTAATACAATACTTGACATATAAAACAACACAATGTTCCAGTGGTGCTCCACCAATAAACTACGATTAAATATTAAAAAAATGCAACATAATGAGATCTTTTAGAATAAAAAACCCATTTTTATTTGATTATTTGATGGGTAACATGCAATGCTCGGCTTCTGAGGTGCGCGATCTGGGTATCGTTTTTGATCAAAAACTATCCTTTATTAGGCGCATAAATAATATTACTAGTAAATCTCTAAAAATGTTAGGCTTCATGTTCATGTACATGTGACTAAAGAATTCACAAACATAGGCACTTTGAAGTTGATGTATACTTCATTAGTGAGAAGCCAGTTAGAGTATAACTCTACAATATGGACTCCTTACTCCTTACTACAACTGTCACCAAAATTCTCTTGAAAGAGTTAAAAAAAAAACTTACGGTATATAAATTTTAAACTAAGAATCAGTCATGAATTTTTAAATTACGATTTTTTACTAAAAACATTAAATTTGTTAAAACTTAATGACAGAAGAAAAATTATAGACCTTTTAAATTTATTCACAATTGTAAATTCAATATGGGATTGTCCCGAACTATTACCTCTCATCAACTTCAGGGTGTCTGGAAGAATGACTAGACAGGTGACACCGTTTCGTAGCAACAATTCACGGACAGTGTATACTTGTAATGCCGTATTAAACAGACTTCATGAACTCAGCAATAGTTATTCCCCCGCATCTGATATATTTAGTGTAGGGTATTGTTCCTATAGAACAAACCTTTTGAACTTTTCAAAGATGATTATGGTAATTATATTTATTTATTCATGCATTTCATAATATATACAGTTTTTTGTTCACTTTGGCCAGCTGTATGAAACAGTACTTATGATTTTCTTGTTGTATTACTGTAGAATGTTTTATTATTTAAACTTTCAACTGAATATGCTGTATAATTTTTGGGTTATTTTTTAAAATATAAATCTTATTTAATTTTTAGGTTTAAATTTTTTTATAAATCTTGGGTATAAGGAAATTTTTGTTTTTTATTTTTAAAAAATATTAAGCAAAATATGTTAGTATTATAAATGTTTGTAAAAGGCAGATTTGTTATTTATGTTAATAAAATAAAATAATTAAATAAAATCAGCATCCAAACAAAAAAAAAACTACAATAAACTTAATTACTAACGACGTTCTTACAAGGATACATTATTTTTCGAAAATGTTAGAGATGGACAAATTGATCAATGTAAATCGACCGAATAAAAAAATAACTAATTTGATGTTGTTCATGAAAAAAAGTATTAAATGTCTTATTTTTTGGTGAATAATCGTTTTAAACACACTATTAAACCAGCCAATGACAGGGCATAAGCCCTGTAGATGCCTAAACTTCCATATTACCTTTTCTGAAATGCTCCCATTTCAGAAAAGCTGTTATCAGCTCCCCAGGGAGTTGAAGCCAGTCCTTGTCTACAAAAATTTGGACAAACTCAAAATATTGTTGATAAATTCACCTGGTCTATGAAGAAGTATATAAATTGAAAAACTAAAATTTTCAGGCGTTGCCTAGTGTGTGGGTAAAATAATTCAATCACACGAATCTCACCCGCATAAATAAAGGTTTCAGCTCTTTAACTTCACAAACATCAACAGATGAAAGAATTGAAGGAATATAGATGTTTTAATATGGGCAGAATTGCGAATGTTACACAGAGTGTAAAGTGGCCACTTAAACCAGCCAATGACAGGTCATAAGCCCTTGTAAATGCCTAGACATCCATATTCCCTTATTTAAAGTATTCTCCATCCCTATTGTAATTTGTCAACACTATAAAAGGCTTGTTTCTGCGTTTTTATATCAATTTTCGGAAACAGAGTTTCATGTTTGCGTGAAAAAACGTATAAAATCGATTTGATCGATACATGATCAGTGATCAGTGATCAGTATATTCTCTCACTAGTCATATTAATTTGGCAGCTGGCTATAAGCAATCTTTGACTACCCGCAAACAAAATTTGTATTTTAGATTGTTTTTTTTATAGTTTTAAGTAGCATAGTGGACAAAATCTATAATTAAATTCTTTCGGTGGGTCAGTCGCGGCCGCGGCAACTTTTGTTTACTATTTCGATCAACGCGCAACGTCCAAATTATATCATTAATATAAATACGCCTGTTTCGCAGTTCGCTCGTCTCTGATTGACTCTGACCGAGACCCACGCAAAGCGACAAAAAAACTGGATCATTCGTATTCGTACCCAGGGTGGCTAAAACCGTTGATCCCTCCCATAAAAACATGTAGCAAAATAGCAGCGATGAAGTTGTTGACAATAGCACAACGAAATTATAATTAATTATGAATTTGAAATATTGTTAGCGTTGACTTAATTTTTTTAAATGGGATTGATTATTGACTATTTTTACACTCTAACTAACTAGGGAAATTACACGTAAAACAATATTTCTTACACGCGATAAAAATTAGAGCATTTAACTCTCTCTTCCCGGTGATGTGAAACTAGCAGGCGCGTGCGGTGACTTTTATCAGTAAGGATGCTGACAAAAAACCATAATGTTCCTTATTTTAGTAGGTTTATTCAGAATTATTTAATACGCTATATAAGTTGTCCATCAGAGTAATAATAATTAAAAGTTGACAATCAATAAATTGACGGAGCACAGGCGCGTCTAGAGGTGAAGCTGTAAATTTTCTTCTTCTTTTTCATCACCAGACGCCTCCGGGAGACCGTGTCGTTAGCCAGCACTCTCGCCTCCTCCAACGTCAATTCCGCGTCCTGTAGTCCACCGAACAAAGCTGAAAGATTACCATCGATGGTCTTCCAGGACGGTCCCCGTCGGTGTGAAAAGGAGATAAACAATATAAACATCAAAACACCTAAAACAAGACCCGAGACAATCGTTCTAAAATTTGAGCCAAGTGTCCATAATGCGCTACTTCAAACTTTCTGATAAACGTTATTAAGTCGTTTTTTCTTTGCATTATACCAGTCGGATGCTTCTTATCTCTCCGAGTCTCGAAAGAAAAATCTAAAACCCTATGAACCTAAAGCGCGTGCGTGAAAATTTGGGCAATTGTTTTGGGAACTAGACGCAACTCTACAAGCAGCATCCCGCGTATACAACAAATACTATCAAGAACAAGATACCTAGATATTCAGTACATACGTTGATATAGGAAATACGCATAATATGTAGCTGGGTACATGTAATGAAGATATTGTTTGAATCGCGTGCACCCGTATTCGAAGGTTTTATTGCGTATTTATAATTTATTATATAAATAAAACACGAGTGATACTTTAATCCACAAATTTGGAATATCCAGTGACCGGTTTCATCACTTTCGCGACATCTTCGAGACTGGTATCTTTATTAAACAGTTAAATGTATTTATACAAAAAAGAGGTAAGGATAGGTAATTCAAAGTTATAGGATAGGTAATTAAAAGTTATTTACAAAACCACGAAAAAAAATAATCACGATCATTGTAAATAATCACAAACCATACTCACGAAGGATGGGACACTAAAAATAAAATAAAATACTTAAACTCATTAAAATAGCATTATATCAACTCATTAGTTAACCCAAGGAAAATTTTTGATAATGATCCTTAAGATAAAAATAACTTTATTTATTTACTTACATATAACTTTGAATTATCTATCCTTACCTCTGTTTTGTATAAATACATTTAACTCTTTAATAAAGATACCAGTCTCGAAGATGTCGCGAAAGCGATAAAACCGGTCACTGGATATTCGAAATTTGTGGATTAAAGTATCACTCGTGTTTTATTTATATAATAAATTACATTGAACTTCCATCAAGAATTTTCACTTACAAACTCAAATGTTTTAGCGTATTTATAACGTTTTTTTTTTGAAAATTCAAATTATTTTTAATTTTTCAAGGGATGCGCCGCATCCGCAGTATCTATGGATGGAACGCGCCTGGTAGCTAATACACATTAAATCTAATAACTTTAATATCTGAAAAAATAAAATAAATGATGGGTTGAGATTTTCGATATTCCTTCGTTATACATTTACGCATCGGTTCAAATATATTTTTATTGAATAATTGATGCTTGATGGGATCATAAAAAGCATTTTATCGAAAATCGGATATATCACCGATACAAAAAAAAGTTTACTAATGTGTCGCATGTTGCGTACGCAGTAAAAGAGTAATCCTTATAAATAATTGTCTCACACACTCTTTACGTCTCACTCTCAATAATGCAGGTATATTCGGGAGCGAGAGAGACAACTTCACGCATCACACGCACGAATAGAAAAATATCTAGTACTTCTACCTGACGCCCGTTAGCTACCTTAGCTGATTATTTAATGTTTTTTTCGTTTGCCTAATAAAAGTACCCTTTTTTATAGTCCAGTAAGTAAAATATTTTTTGTTGTAAAATATAACAACAAAACACAAAATTATCTTATATTTGTTTAAACCTGTATTAGGTACATATATTTTGTTAATATTAAAAACTTTTTCATTCATGTAATTTTTTAATATCCGAATCCGCGATGATCAGTATGGGCGAGAAGACGTATAAGTATATTTAAAAATATATTTAGAACGCAGATTTAAAAAAAATAAATAAATAAAAACTCAAATGGTTGCTTATTTCTGCAGGGGAGAAGCGAAGGGGCGTGGCCATGTGGTTGATGGTGTATCATACTCCCCCTCCCGTCTCCGCGCTTCTCCCTTGCAGAAGTAAGCAACCATTTGTTTTTTTTTATATTTCATTTTTGTAAATTTTATTTGTTCTAAAAATTAATTTTAATGTGCCAATATGTCTTCTTGGTCATACTGATCATCGGGGTTTCGGATGTGACAGGGTTTAAAGAACAACCTGTATCCATATCTGTAATTTTCAAACTTTTCATATTTTTTAATTTTTCTTTTACAGATTGTATTATGGTTATTTCACTCTGAATTTATTTCCGTACCTTGAATTATGTTTATTTTGTAATTTTTAAAACTTTTCATACCCTTTTAATTTGTAGTGTATCATAATTTTTATCCTGCTTTTGTAAATAATGTTAAAGTTTAAAATATAAAAACGTCTGTAAATAAATATTGTTATCTACATGTCCCTAAATGAGTTTTTTTACAGAAACTCCTTGGGAATATTATATAAAATTATCTATAGTATGTTTTCAATTTAAATAAATAAAAAAATATGGGGCCACTTCACGCATGCGCGCAGGCGGGATGTCGGGTAGAGGGGGGACTTTTGGACACTGTACGATGTATACAAACTCGGTTCTACGCGCCTTCTGGTATATTATTGTATTATTCTATGTTTTTTTCATACATTTTCAAGAAACTTCGCAGTAAAACGTAATGCTCTAATTTTTACCGCACGTAAGAAAACATTTTTATAATCCATATCCCGTAGCACTAAACTTCCTCCTGAGACCTAAAATTCCGTAACACAATTTAGCATTTAGCATGCGATGCAACTTGGGTTAGCATGACGATGAAATGAATAAAATAATTAATTTCCATCACTGAGTGAAGTGAGTAGGTATGCCGTCGCTCGTTGCGAAGGACAAGCCTAGAGGCCTAGAGGGGGGGGAAGAGTCGCGGCTTCGCTTGTATTTCAAATACAAACCAGCTGATTTCCTTTGTTTACAATCAAAATCTGTTTGCGCGGGGCGTCAGTCGACTCTCCGTTTGAAATATTTTTGATAGCCGCGTCGCTCAGCATAAAAATAAATAAATAAAGTTTTATAAGTCAAGTACCCCTTGTTTTAAAGTGAAAAAAGCTGCGCTGTAATTATGCAACAGTGCAATTATTATAAAATCGAAATTTGAATTTTCGAATTTTTCGCTTTTGTCGTTTAGTGCCGCGGCGTTGCCATTCAGTCGAAGTGACGCAATTTTAATTCGACTTATATGGATTTTAAAAGTGATTTTGAGTTCAAAAGCGCCCGCAGCCGCTCGAAATAAACCAAATTGCATTATGGGTCGGAGTCTTTTGCGTAATTGTACGCGAACACAAATAAATAACCGTTTGAAGGGGCGCGGACGACGAGATCTGACAACGCCCGACGCCAATTGAATCTCAAAATGGGATTACTATAATTTCAACAATTTGTGATATCTGCAACTGTTTCTAGTCAAAACAATGTCTCAGGTAATTAAAAATAAACAATTTATTTATCAGTTTTCCCAATTAGGATGTGAAATCGACGATAATTTATTCATGTTTAGATTTCTTTGTTCAGTTGAGAATTTCTACTGCATCGCTATTGGTCGGAATTTGTATCCACCGCGTTTAAACGCTGTGAATTTTACACCACTAGTAAAAAAGTCTAATTTCGTACGCCGCTAAAAGAACCCCGCATGTGTGGATATGGTTCTTTTAACGCGGTGGCGCGTAACTTGACTTCGGTTGTCCCGTGAAGGTATTACGCTACGCCATCTTGTAAATTGTAACATTAATCTGTCAACCTCCTTTTGGACATTGTCGAAATTTCAAAACTAAAATATACTCAATTTGAACAACAACTTACCGCATTTTACTGTGAAATTAGCATCCGGGTGAGTCCATTAAACATATTCATACATTTAAATCGTATTTTAACTGTAAAATTGTCTTTGAAATTATAGGAAAACCAGTCGCTAAGCAGTACTTTCTATACTACTTTTTTTTCCCGTTTTTTCCGTGACGATTTCTCACTCATTTTGTAGTAATTTTACTTTATTTAAATTCTAAAAGCATCGCAACGGGACGATTATATAAAATATGACTTAAAATTGTGAAAATTCAATTAGATTTTGCCCCAAAAAGACGATTTAAGATCGTACGTGACGGCCATTAAAAATATTTGTCCAATCATTTTGACGTTTGACGCGTTTATTTAGTAATCTAGCTATAAAATCTCCGCTTTCTTATCATTTGGGTACAAATTCGTCACAATTATAGTGAAATTCGTCTAATTTCTTTGAAAACATGCCTAATTGTCTAGAATCTTCTTTGTCACAGTGATGTCATACATCTGTTCCGCGCGTACGAGAGGGACAGCGCTCTACAGAAATCTCCGTTTGATACGTCCAGTTTGAACTTGCGTGAAAAAACTGTTTTCCTATATCTTGCCAAAAACTATGAAATCTAGAAAATTCTCGGTGGCTTATCAAATATTTATATACTGAACGCATTACGCAAGAACTTTTCTTTACAAATTGAATGACATTACAAAAAAACAAGTGACAATCGAATCAAGAAGAAAATTTCTCGCAATTTTTGATTTTGGAATCTAGACACAAAAATGTAACAGAATTATGAGTAGATAACTCAACTAAAATCTGTTCATTATTACAAGAATTTCCAAATAAACAAACCAGCCGCGAAAAATCAGACAGAAAATAGCCTATTTCACACATATAATCTAGATCTGAACGGCACTGTAAAATTAGGGTGGATTGACATTTATTAGATTCATTTGTACCTATTTAAATTTGTTAATATTTATGCATTTAGTTTTTTTTATAAAACTCCATAGTCAATAATTTTAATAAAAATATCAATAATAACGCCTTGGCTAATATATTAATTTAAAAAAAAAGGAAATATAAGTGTTTTCATAATTTACCCGGCCTCGTGGTGTAATAGTCAGCGCGTTAGCCTGCCATGCAAGAAGTCTCAGGTTTGATTCCCGACATGGTTGATATGAAATATTTATTTAAAAGGGTACTTTTACACTAGAATATTTCATAGTCCCTGGGCCTCAATTATGAACGCTATATTCATCTTTATATATCGAGACGGTATACTTAACTTGTGTACTATCTGTATCTACCTCGGTATGTTACCTATTTGAAATATAAATAAGAACTATAACTATCAAAACAAACCAATGAATGACCACAAAAGTTAGTCTGCGTTCCTTACTTCATTAATATTTAATATAGTTCTTATTTATATTTCAAATAGGCTTCTGTGATAGAAAGTGCCCACTTCAAAGCGATTATAAACTCTGATAAATACCAATTCAACCAGAAGATGCTCGTTTGAACATGAATTTAATATGACTTTTGACAACCGCCAAGACGGTATGCTTATCGTTCGTCTGTATTTATCTGCTGAGGAATTACAAGGCCTTCAATCGATACGTTCTCTGATACTCTTATATGTTAATAGGGCAGAATCTAGCGACATTATTTTTTGCATCTAACCACTCGTTTTCAAAACTGACAATTATGTCAGAATTAAATTCGAATTCAAAATTTACTCATTTCTATCTCATATTTTTAATGGGCTTTTAAGAAAAAAACGTCAACCTCAGAACGATAATTAATTAAAATAAATCGTAATAAAAGGAAAAATTGCTCGGTGGAGCAAAATTTATGTCTCTTTTAATGTGTAGATAAACGTACCGAGGATTCTAGACCCGTCGGTATAAACCGATGTACTTACTTCAAAATTTGATGGTGGGGGGATCGGTAGTATATCTTTGTAGTCGGTGGGGAGAATTTTATCTTCAACTGTGACGTCATACTGAAGCTATGTCATTTTAGTGCGTAGATATGTATACCGTGCCGTACGCTTCTCCTTGTTTTATATCGATAT
Source organism: Micrasema longulum (assembly GCF_059751315.1). Lineage (NCBI taxonomy): Eukaryota > Metazoa > Arthropoda > Insecta > Trichoptera > Brachycentridae > Micrasema > Micrasema longulum. The sequence goes on from NW_028278827.1 coordinate 184,095, forward strand.
ACCTTCCCAAAACTTGAAGGGGGGGGTCGGTATCTTTGTAATCCCTAGAGAGAATTTATCTTCAACTATACCGTCAAGGTGAAGGTATGACGTCTTTATCTTCCGATGTAATCGGGGCCCCGGTTCTAATTCGCACACAGGACTAGTCTTCGTCCGCCTGGCCACAGTAAATATGAAATTCAAAATGGCGTGATCGAACTCGACAAATATTCAATTCAATTAATTTATTTTAAATATAACATATACATTACAAAAATATATTCAATACGTACATATTATAAAAAAGAAAAAAAAAATACACGAAAGAGACTCACGTCAAAGTAGTAGAAGAATCCTGCTCCGGAAAACCCCTTCGGATACATGGAAGAGATCAGTATCCAGAGCGATGTTGTTCAGCGTAGCGATAGCCCTTCCAACAGGCATAACCATAGGCAGGTTGGTCCTGAATATTGGAATATGAAACAATCTATGCTGACGCTGTCTTAGGAACATACAAACCAATGCTCATCATAATTTTAGAATAATCGATCATACCGCGCGACAGTGGATAAAAATGTGTAGTCAAATACACATTCCTTCTAGTCTCTAAACTGTTGTAGCCGAGCATACCCCGGAGAAACTCGGTCAGGTAGAGCCGAGGATAATACCCGCACTCTCTCGTGTAGGGATATCTCAGAAACTTCTTTTGTATTTTCTCTATCATAAGAGAGTACTTCAGTTCGTGTGGCCCCCGAATCATTGAGCCGCTCTCGAGTCTACTTCGCACCGAGGAGTTGTAAAGAGTTCTCAGTACGCGGGTGTTTTCGAAAACCCTGGCAGTACGCAGAACGAATCACACATCTTCAATGCATTACCGCTGATTGTCTGTGTGATCATGAAATGTCAGGGTGCTCACAAATCTAACGCCTAGATCCTCAACATTCGATGTTCGTATCAGATTCTGGTCATCCATTTTGTAATATTATAAGTAGGACTGTCAATTTGCGAAATTTGTCAGTTTTTTGGTTTGTCGTCACCTAACGAAATATTGATTCAGTTTATATGACTTACTTTTGCCTGCGTGCGATGTTCATGTTCCTTTAGTAAATAAAAAATATAGACCGTTCGGCGTTTTAAGCTCAAGGCCGATTATGATTTAATTGTATGTGCCAAATGTCGGTAAATAAATTATCACCCATAATTGATAATATTTATTTTGCGATCGTAAACAAGGTTAATTAAAAACACATAAAAATTATGTATGTCACATCGATCACCCAGTTTACTAGTCAAAGTGAAAAAGTACATCAGTTTTATAATTTTTTTATTTGTCAACTAAGCCAAAAAATATATTAAAATTTTTATGCATTTATTTATTTTTATTTATAAATTTATTGCAAGAAAAATAATACGCATACTTAATAACAGGGAATCTATATAAAACCAATTCATGTAAAATGAAAACGGAGTGTTCTCTGTTTATGATAGTCTCCATCTAACATGGCACAGCCTGTTCTAAGATGGAGATTTTCTATCTTTAGAGCGTAAGTAGTCCTATACTAATAAAACAATAACATAAAAAAGAAAAACTAAAACTACTTAATTATAAATGCCTAGCTAATCAAATGTAAGAAATTAAAAATAATTATTATGTCATCATTTGGTAAATGGGCCACAAACTGAAAACCCCGAAATTTCGTTTTATTGCAAAAATGAGATTCAAATTTTTTATTTTTATTTATTATAATATTTTCTTTACATTTTACAATATATACAGGGTGTTCTTTAAACCCTGTCACATCCGAAACCACGATGATCAGTATGGGCAAGACGACATATTAGCATATTTAAAACAATATTTAGAACGCAGATTTTTTAAATGAATAAAATATTTAAAAAAAACAAATGGTTGCTTACTTCTGCAGGGGAGAAGCGAGGGGGCGTGGCCATGTGGTTGATGGTGTATCATACTCCCCCCTCCCCTCTCCGCGCTTCTGCCTTGCAGAAGTAAGCAACCATTTGGTTTTTTTTATGTTTCATTTTTGTAAATTTTACTCGTTCTAAAAATTTATTTTAATGTGACAATATGTCTTCTTGGTCGTACTGATCATCGTGGTTTCGGATGTGACAGGGTTTAAAGAACACCCCGTATACATAAGTCACAAATACAAGATATACTATTACATCAACACAAAAAAATACCCCACACAGGCATGGCCTGCGTGTGGGTATACGTTTTATTTTTAATTTCATTAAAGGCTCCTGTAAGAATATGTTAGATATCAAAAAATGAAATGATTAACATATAAACAAAGAATATTTTACAATACAATGATATTTGTTCATAAAATTATAAACTCTAATAAAAAAACAGAATCTTGGAAAAAATTCACAATACTAGAGAAAAGAACAAAATTAGACTTCCATTTAGGAAAAAGGCCAAGTCAAGAAATTCAATTTTATTTAAAGCAATTAAAAAGTATTACGAAATGGAAAAAAATATTTATGAAGAAAAAAACATATCAAAATTTAAAATAATGGTCAAGACATATGTGATAAACAATTTATAAATTAAATATATTTGCAATGTTATTATTAGAACACACGTAACAATATGTATGATATGTGTGCCCTACTTTAAGATTTAAATATAAAAAAAAAAAATAGTGCTAATTATTTGAACACAATTTATTTGTCAATAAAAATCATAATAAAAGTAAGTAATTAAAAAATGAAGCTATTTAAATCTAATGTTTTTATCCATAATTTAATAAAAAATTTAATTGAAACAGATTCAAATAATGAATCTCTTTCACATTGTCCTTATGAAATGTATTGAACAGTTTTGGAGCTATGAAAAATGAATTTCTTTGCCTGAATTTGGATTTACAGCAAGGGATTTCAAGTAAACTATTCAATCTTTGACTAGATCTATTCAAATGTTTAGGAAATAAATTTTGGCGCATAAAAACATATTTAAGACATTGCTGGCAATAGATTTTTCGTAGCGCCAAAAGTTCAAATCGGTCATATTTTTCTATAATAAAAAGTCTCCCGTGGATTTTGCATTATTCCTGACCCAAATTGTTGGGTCACTGTTGTTGGAAAATCAAAATCAAGTTGCGGTCCAGCGGGGAGCAAACCTCGGACCTTAAATCCGGAGTTCACTGCACTAAAATTTTCTTTTTGTATTTTATGCCTAAAAAATTCATGAGTATATATTGTTTTTTTTTATAATTTTGCAGCTAATAGGTGAGAAACTTGAATTTCTGCCATTATTTTGAAAAAGAAAATACGTCCGATAATTTCCAAGCCGTTACAGCGGTGTCTATGGTGCATCTTAGCAATTCGAGAAATAGTTAATCTATGATTTTGAATCTGAGTGTTGCCATTAACGCCTTGTATCGGTGGCCTACAGACGGTGCTCAACCACTGCTGTAAAAGTACCTAACTTGGAATAAAAAAAATAATAAAACTTGGGGTCATTGTCGAATGCTAGAGGTTAGTTTTTCAACAAAACAGCCCGAAAGTTTAGACCTGCGGTGAAAAAATCGCACCTCTTAATTAAAGTGCGATCGATCACCGTTAACTGCTCAGATTGCGAGACCGCGCGAAACTAGCTGATTTTCTTTCGCCCGTTTTCGCAACTGATCGCCCCATGTCTTCCCCAGGTACTGGCCCCTTTTCGCTTGCTTTCGGCAGTCTGCGCGCTTCGACGGATCCGACCGCAATGAACAGACGACCGAAAATAAGCGGAGGGGCGGTCAATTATCCGGATGCTAGCAAGGAACCGAGGACGCCGAGAAAGAAGAACCGGAACCGCTTCAGGGACGACCGGGCGCGCAAGAACCAGCACAACCCCAAGTACGCCAAGCAGGAGCGCAACGTGGCCGCGAAGAAGCTCCACCAGTCCGGCGAGTCCCCCGGCAAGGCGCTCAACGAGTCCCTGCTCAAGCGGCGCGAGAGCCTGACGAAGAAGCGCGTCGAGGCCAATGCGAAGGCGGCCGAGGAGAACTGCGAGTCCCTCGTCCCGATGGGTTTCTGCGGGAAGCCGGCGTTCGACGGCGTCAAGCGGGCGTGCGTCGAGGGGCCCGGCGACGTCATCATGCCGCCGGCCCGCGAGCAGCGGGAGCGGGTGGACGAGGGGATGGACGTCGCCGGCTGCAGCGAGGGACGCGCGGCGCCGCCGCTGTACGCTGAGAACGCCGCCGAAGACTTGTATTCTACGCTGCGAGAGTATCTGCAAGTCGAGGCCAAGTTCCAACCCAATGTCGTGTTGCCGACTAATCCACAGGTACAAATATTCATTTAATTTATCTAATACGAGTATAATGGTCCACCATTGCGGGTGAAGTGAATGATATGTTGGTCAAACTTTTGTATTCAATATGAGCTTTTTGCCTGTTTTTTTTTTTAACGTTTTCAATTTATTTATTTATTTAAACACTTAATACGCGTATAGTTTACATACACACACGTAAGGGTGGGCATATTGCCATAAGGCAATTTCTTCCTAGCTACCTAAACCGTTCTATTTGAGAAAATCAGTGGATTTTACCACTGTATATGAACATGTTGATTAATAATTTCACTATGGAACAAAATAGTGACAAACATACATATTTTTTAAGAAATAAAAATTTACTGTAGTCCTCAAAATATAGCTTGAATAGAATGACAGTTGTCGGCAAAAGCGTCGGATCGGCGAACCCTGGTTATATATTGTCCCGTTGTTTTCACAGCGCGGGGAGATCTCTGCGGGAACTCGGGACGGTGCCGCCCACGTGCTGAGGTGCCTCAAGATCTGGTACGACCTTCCGAGCGATGTACTGTTCCACGCCATCAACTTGCTGGATCGATTCCTCACCAAAATGAAGGTAATAATTATTTATTTTGCAATTTTTTCTGCGTCTGATTCCGAGATTATTTTCATTTTAGTTTTCACAACTTTTTGGTATTCTTGATTAATTTTTTTATTTTTATTAATTTATTTTTTTCATACAAATACATACAAATTACAAAAATATAATAATAACTTATCGCAAACTCTATGAGGCCAAGGGCCCTGTGTTGAATTGGGACATTCACCGTTTTGCTCATGTTTAAACACCCACATTTCTTCAACTCTCCACCTGTTGATTTTCGTGAAGTTAAAGAGCTGAAACCTTTATTTTATTTATTTATTTAACTTTTTGTACATAATGTTATTTGTACATTGGCGGGCTTATTGCCAAATGGCAATTTCTTCCAACCAACCAATAAAATAAAAGTTTTATGTTTATAGTTCAAGTTACAGAACATATTTAATAGAAAAAAAAATATTAAAAAGTTAAAGATATATAAAAATAGAAAAAGACCTCTTTGTTTATAAATTACCTTAAATCAAAACTATTACTCAATGGGAAAAAGGAAAAAAAAAGAGGAAAAAAAAAAGGGAAAAGGGAAAGGAGGAGAGATTAAGGAAGAGAAAGGAGATGTTTCTTCAGACGTGATTTAAACAGAGATAATGTAGTAACATCTCTGATGGTGGATGGGAGATGATTCCACAGTGGAGCCGCATGGACACTATATGAGTTAGAGAAGAAAGAGGAATTGTGTATGGGTATTAAGAGAGTGCCTCGAGAATTAGAACGAAGAGGTAAACCGTGAACTGATAAGAGTTGAAATTTTTCACGCAGGTATATAGGAGCGTTAGGACTATGGAGTACATTGAGCAGAAGTGAGAGGGAGTGATAGTCTCTCCGCTGTCTAATTTTGAGCCATTTCAGTTGCCTGCGATAATCAGAAATGTGGTCATATTTCCCAAGACCAAAAATGTACCTTATGCATGCATTCTGAAGGCGTTCAAGTTTATCGAGTCGCTCACAGCTTAAATCAGTCATGGAAACATCAGCGTAATCTAGAATGGGTAGTAGTAATGCTTGTACCAGGGTGCATTTAGTATTAATGGGTAAGAATTTTTGCAACCTTCTAAGTGAGTGTAGACTGAAGAATATTTTGCGGCTTAATTCATTAGTATGAGCTCGCCAGCAGAGATGTTCGCCCGTTTGTACTCCTAGATTGTTTACGGATTTCCTGTATTGGATATTGGTACCATTGACAGTAAGAGGATTAAGTGAAGATACGTCTAGCTTACTAAGCAATCTTCGACTACCCGCAAACATAATTTGCCATGCGGGTGAGATTCATTCACTGGGCAACGCCTGAAAACCATTTTCCAATTTAATAATTCTTCTTTTACCAGTTTGTCAATTCGACAATGCTCTGGGTATGTCCGAATGTTTGCAGACAGGCTGGATTTCCTAAGGTGTAAGCACGGCCATCTGACATTCGCGTATCACAGGAATGAGACGCGTTGCGATACTCGGTGGCGTGTAGACCGCCGGGTGCGGACAGAAAAATGATGATGAAATGCCCCAATCATATTTCATTCTCGACTCTCCATCACCGTTGAAATATGCGTCGAGTAAATCGAGTCTTATCTTAAAGTAAATATTGATAAAATATGGTTTCTCTGCATGGCTGTCGGATGTGCGTCCGAAAGTCCGTTACATATTTATTATCACAGTTGTTATTGTCATGACGAGTGATTATTCCTTTAGCTGTTTGCATTGTGCGCTACGCGCGTGAATGTTGCACGGCGCAAATTTATCAACACATTTTTGAATATTTTTATGTTTATATTTTATTTATTTATTTATTATATCGTGGGTTTACAAGGAAAAGCGGTTAACTACGTTTTTGGCATATTTGAGTTATGAATACCATTAACTTCAAAATTGTTTTTTTTTTTTTTTTTTTAAATATCACTGAATCTCTAAACTGTATTGTCAAATAAAAAATGTAAATAGGGGCTAGATTTATTATTGTCTATGCGCTCTGTAGCTGCAAGACGTGCTGTAATCTAGCTCCTGTATATCATAATTGGAGACGAGGAGCTTAAATACTTATTTGATCTTATCTCCAAAATATGTTCATGACGTTTCATGACGTCACTACTGAAAAGTGACACACTGATTGCAGTCATTTGGCGCGGTATTTGATAAATGTACATTTAAAAGATCATATCTTTGTAAATATTGCACAAAAAAGAAAAATATATATTTTTGCTTAGTTAAATAGTACGCTGATAGAAAAAAAAAAATCGAAAACAGTGGAATTCCTCATTAGATGTCAATAATCTTAATTTTGTCATTTTTGCAAATGGTCCCTTTTACTTGTACAGCCACGATATACTGAGTCTCAAGTGATATTTATTTATTTATTTTCTTATTTTCTTTTATTCAGGAAACATACAGTACAGTTACAAAGTTTAATATTTTACACAATTAGACTTAATTCTAATGGACCAGTGAAGTTTCCATATTATAAAGCAATTATATGTAAGGTTAATTATGAAAGTATAAAGAAGAGAAAAAAAAAGAAAAACATAAATGAAAGTTGTTTAAAAATTAAAATTTAAGTGAAAAAAAATGATATTTTAAGGTTTGTAGTGAGTATTTACAAATGGAAATAATATCAAAAATGAAGAAAATTTGTAAGAGTAATTAAAAAATAAGAATGTAAATAAAGAATGAAAAACATGCTCAGATGTAAAAATAAAATAAAATAGTAATAGCATTTTTTTTAAAAAAGGAAAAAAATAAACACATTTATTTTAAGGGATTAAAAGAAAAGATGAGAAGAATCTTTAAGTGAAATATAAGACAGTAAATTTAGATCAATTTAAAAAACATCTTCAAAATTAATGTCGCATTATAGTAAGAGCAGCAATATATTGATTTTATTAACATATATAATATAAGTAATTAAAAGTAGTTTAAAAGTATAAAAACATGCCAATGGCAGCAGAGAAAAAAGAAAAAAATAAAGAAGGAATAACAAGTATAGCAAGTAATCTTTAAAATTTGAAAAAGCAATATAAGGAGAAGATTTTAAACCAAGAGAAGATTTTAAACCAAGAGAAGTCGATAAAATTTCATTAAAGCGATTTTAGTAGTAATACAAAATTTCAAAAGAGAAATTTGATTTATAATAATAATATTAATGTATGTAATTTGAGTGATATAAGAGAAAATATGTTGGCCTTATCAGAACAGAATGTTTTGTTATTTGACCGTTATTTTTTTCGCGGATTTTTTTTATCTTCAAGCGATTTGGCCGTTCCATTATGCGTTGATCTTCGACCCGCAGAATTATCACTTTTATAATAATACACTATCGCTGGCCTAGTTATTTGGTAAAAATGATAACAAAAAACGGTTTTTATTTAAAAAATAACACGACGTGTCTTGCTAGGCATTTACGGGGCTTATGACCCGTCGTCGCCTGGTTTAAGTGCCCACTACGCACCGTGTAATGATGATGATGATGTTTGGATAATTTATATAGCGCCATTTTTGTGAAAATCACCTCAAGGGCGCTGTACAATAAATAAATATCCCAACACGTCTTGCAGCTACAGAGCGCATGGACGGTTGGGATTCTAGTTCCTCGTCTCCAATTATGATATATTACAATTATGATCTATATGAGCTAGATAACAGAACGTCTTGCAGCTACAGAGCGCATGGACAATAAGAAATCTAGCCCCTATTTACATTTTTATTTTTAAAAAAATTATTCGACACTGAAGTTTAGAGTTTAACTGATATTTTAAAAACGAAATAAAAAGCAAATTTATAAAATTGAAAGTTAGATAAAGTCTCGCAGCTACTGAGCGCATGGACGGTTGAAATTCTAGACCCCATTTACTAAATTTAGATATTTGATAGTTGATAACATTTACATAATATGATACTCGTAGTTAACATCACAAAAAGTCTCGCAGCTTCAAAACGCATCGACAAATGGAATTTCAACAACATAAGAATGATTTTTAAAAGTTAATAATAAAAAATAATTTTAAAAAACGCAATAATAATATATTGAGCAAAGAACTAGTAAGTATGGCAATTAAGTGAACATGTAACAGCACAAAAAGTCAAATATAAAAAAGTAAACAAAGATAGCATTCCTTAACTTATTATTAAGGTTAACAAGACAATAGACGATACCCAAACTCAAGCTCGTCCCTGTTTTATTTTGGTGTGCAGTAAACAGAATCTATTGTCTTTTTCCTAGTAAATAACTGTAAAAACACTTGGTTCACATTTGGCTGTAACATGATCTTTGAAAACCGTGTAGCAATGTTATTTTTATTTTTTTTATTTATTATCATCATCATTCCATTTGGTAAACCAATCGCAGCGTATCTTGATAATTTTTTTGTAATGAAGGTAAGATGATCAGTCTCACGCTTCAGGTGCCAGTCCAGGGACCACTGAAATATTCTAGTAAGAAAACACCCTTTTAAATAAATATTTCAGATCAACCATGTCGAGAATCGAACCCGAGAGCTCTTGCATGGTAGGCAAACGCGCTGACCATTACACTACTTTTTAGCTTGCTCTTAATATATAAGGTTTATATTTACTTCAAAGGGATATTAATTTTTTTTATTAAAAATATAAATATTTTAGTTCAGATTATTTATTTTAATTTTTAGACCATTTCCTAAAAGTCATATGTAACTTGTGCTAGAAAAATGGAAATCGAATTGTGGTAGAGTGGGATATGAACCTTTGACCTTTGGCCCGTGAGTCCACAATACTGCCACGAGACCACAACCCGGTTCATGTCAACAGCGTTTTCTGCCTCTAGATTCGTTATCCCCTCCCCCGAAGAACACGAGTGAGGGAGGGAGAGGGGTAGCTGCTATTTTTTATTTTCTTTATTTTTTGTTTTTTTTTTTTTTTTACAATAAACATAAATGATAAAACAGAGTATTAAAAAAATAAAGCATAACTACATAACAATGAAATACATATCAATAGTAAAAATAGTTAACAAAAAAATCCCACAAAGGCACGGCTTCGTGGGTATACAAGAAAATGTCAATGAATTTTTGCTCCTATAATAAATAATGGACAGTTATAATATTTTTGTGTAATATAAGAAAGAAAAAATAAGATATTCTGTAAAAGATAATATGGTATTTTTTATTATAGTAATTAAAAAAGGAAATAAAAAATATTAATAAAAACACAAAAATATTCCTTATTATTAAAGAGCAACATAATAAATGATAGGAAAAAAGAGTTCATATCTTTAGTTTGAATCCAGGATAGTGCGTGTTTTTTAAAAGAAGGAAAATTTTGAAAGTGTAAAGCTTAAATTTAAAGCTTGTATTTAAAAATGCCCGTCTCAAAGTAATTTTTGCTGGCTTTCCGATGTTTTCCATCTCTGTTGATATGTATGTTAATCGATTGTCTTAGTAATCATCTTCTTTTTCTTTCGGTTCAGGTCCGCCCCTGTCACGTGTCGTGCATCTCAGTCTCGTGTATGAACATCGCCATCGTTTCCCACCGCCCTCAGCTGCCGACCATCAACATCGAAGATCTAGGTGAGTTCCACAGCCATATATATGTGTCTCGACAAGATGGAGAACCTAGAATTTCAACCCAGGACCTCGAGAATGGTAGGCGAACACGCCGACCACGATTTCATTTTTCCTGACAGTAGCTATTGAGTGGAAAAAATTCTTCCAGGGTTCTGGTTTTATTTCGCACACAACTGTTTTTTCATCCACCTGGACGCATAACATCTGCGAGTCTAGAGACTATGAAATATTCCAATGAAGTGATAATGAAGTGCTCTATCCACCACTGGGTCAACATAGAAATCCAGTATAATCAAGGGTCATTATATATCTGATGTCGTCATAAATATCTGGTGTTGTCATAAATATCTGGTGTCGTCATATATATCTAGTCTCGTCATATAAATCTAGTGTCGTCATATATCTTCCGTGCGCGGGAAAAGGGCTCAAGTCAAAAAAGTCAATTTTTCAGGAGAGCCATTCAAAGTTTTTATGGGTCTTAAAATCGAGAAAACAGCTGCCAAGTCATAAGAATTCAACTGTTTTGAGTATTTTTTATTTTATATGCTAAGAAAATTATCTGTAACATTTTGGGTTTTTAAAATTTAATTTTATTAATTTTATTTTGACCATTGTATGACTTAAGCTCTTTTTCCCGCGCACTGAAGATATATCTGGTGTCGTCATATATATCTGGAGTCGTCATATATATCTGGTGTCGTCAAATATATCTGGTGTCGTCATGCATATCTGGTGTCGTCACATATATCTGGCGTCGTCATATATATCTGGCGTCGTCATATATATCTGGCGTCGTCATATATATCTGGTGTCGTCATATATATCTGGCGTCGTCATATATATCTGGTGTCGTCATATATATCTGGTGTTATCATATATATTTGGTGTCGTCATATATTTGGTTTCGTTTCGTTTCAACACATCCGGCTATAATTTCACGTTGTTTTGTGCATCGCAGTGTCCATCTCTCAGTGCAAGTGCACGGCGGGCGACGTGCGGCGCATGTCGAGCGTCATCGGCGAGAAGCTGGGCGCGGTGGGCGCGTGCGTCACGGCGCTGCACTGGCTGCGCCTGCTGGGCGCGCTGCTGCGCGTGCCCGCGCCCGACGCCACGCGCCTCGAGATCCTCGCCTGCGACGCCGCCTGCTGCAACCTGCGCGCGTGCGAGCTCGCGCTCGTGCTGCTCTGCACGCAAATGGGTGAGTTTTATACTCCGGAGCTATACTCCCCATGAATCAGTTCTTTACGAATCATCGTCATCGTCAAAATTCAAATGTATACAATGATTTTTCCCTAAATATTAAGAAATTCTATTTATATGGTATCACTTTTTAGCATGGCACCACAGAATTTCAACTGTCATTTACATCGCGGAAAACTTTTTCACACTTTTACGATAACCGTTTAAACTATCTTAATTATTAAATGTCATTAAATATTTGTAAATAACCACTTACTAACTTTTCTATGTCTACCGGTTTCGAGACGTACCCGTCTCTTCGTCAGGACACCGGTGGTTATACGCAAATATCAAATAACATTCAGTAAAATGTTTGACCACAAAGTTAATGTTCAACGAATAGGGTTGTGGTCCTTTGGCTAGTGTCTCGGACCTAAGGTCCGTGGTTTGAATCCTACTCTACCCCAACTTGATTCCCATTTTCTACTAGTGAGTTATTTACAACTCGTTAAAAATGGCATTCAAAATGAAATATTTGGGTAAATTGGTCGTAGGGAGTCAGAAAAGTTGATGCATGCCACGGATTGGAGAACCTTACTGGATGTCAAAAATAAAAAATAAAGAATAATTTAAAAAATATATATTTATAGATGACAACCATGAAGTTTCGCATAAATAAATTGTCTATGTTTTTATGAATGTATGTATGTGTATGCGCATGGGTGTATGTACGTGTGTGTGTATGTACATGTGTATATATGTGTATGTCTGTATGTATATGAATCAAAATGTGTATCCGAATAAGTTTATATTTTGTTTGTCTGTGCTCTATATTAATTTGTTAAGTATTATAATATATTAAAATGTAATTGCCTAGCTTGGAACGGGGTATGTACCCTTGTTAGCTGGGCAAAGTGAATATGGAATTGTATTTTGATAAAGAGTGTGAATAAATAAATAAATAAATAAAAATAAAATAAATCACAAGAACGCAAATATCTTTTTAAAAAAAAAAAAAAAATGTTTTAAATATTAATATTTCCAAATTATGTTTATAACTTCAAATAAAAATACATAGTGAGAATTAATGGTAGCATGAACGAGGACGATCAAGAAAGACTTGGCAGGATCAGATCAAAATAGCCTAATTGTAGCAATAGTAATAGAGAATAATGAGGTTAACTGGTTTTAGACAAAAATATTAGGTTAATAATTATTCTTAAATTTAATTCGTTTATAGCAAATATATATATTTTTTTAATTAAAAAAGAAATATTTGCATTTTTATGATTTACCCAAATATTTAATTTTGACGGCCACTTTCAACGAGTTGTAAATAACTCACTATTAGAAAATGGGAATCAAGTTGGGGTAGATTGGGATTCAAACCACGGACCTTCGGTCTGTGTGTCCGAGATACTAGCCACAGGACCACAACCCGATTCATTTTTATTACTAAATTTTTTAACTTTCTGCATTGTAATTTATTGATGTAAAGATTTTATTCTTCCTAAACATGCGTCAACTGCATGTCACAATTTAGTGAAATGTCAAAATTAGGCACTTAAACAAAATGGTTAATTACACTGCACCTACATTGAATTCAGTTTGAGACAACGATTTACACATTTTATTTATTTGCCTCGATTTTATTTTCCATTCGAGCGGCGGCGTGCGGCTCGTCTTCTTTTGACGGATTTAATGAGTTTCGAAAAAATTTCAACATAAAACCGAGGTTATGAAAAACTCGAAAACGTTAATTGGGGGATATTTGAATGAGAATGTATGGAAAAAATATTGATTTTTATTTATCTTCCTCAGACTCACAGCTGACGGTGCTCCAGAGGAACGCCTCCACTCAGAACTCGGAGAGAATGGCGGAACTGACTCAGCTGGTCCACTTCGCCATGGAACTGCAGAGAATCTGCCAGGTAAACAAAATTACCTCTTAATTAAAAAAATTTTCGAGAAAGTAATCTGGAAGTCGATGCATTTACAGGGGCGTATGACGCGTAATTGGTTGGTTCCAGTGGCCACATTGCGCACCGCGTAACATTCACCATTCTGCCCATGTTTAAACATCAAAATTTCCCCAACTCCCAAAAGCCAACAGATGGAAGTGTTGAGGAATTTGGATGGTTAAACATGGGCAGAATGGTGAATGTTACACAGCGTGTAAAGTAGCCACTTAAACCAGCCAATGACAGGTTATAAGCCATGCCTAGATTTCCAGATTACCTTCTCTAAAATGTTTTCCCTCTGTTGCAACAAATTTAGATCTAAATAACTCCCCGGGGAGGCAATCCAGCCTGTCTGTAATCATTTGGACACACTCAAAACTTTGTTAAAATGACTTCTAACTCACTCCACTCAAAACTCACAGTTCTGCATTGTCTTTATCATCAGCCCTCCTGTTGAGAATGGAGCTTGAGGAAATGTGGATGTTCAATCATAGGCGGAACAGAGTCCACTTAAACCCCTCAATATTCCCTTACCAAAGATTGTCCCTCAATATCTTTAGTTTTTATAACTCCCCGGTGAGGAACGTCTTTGAAACATTGATTAATAAAGCTGTGTTAATATTTTTACAGATCAGCGACGAATCCTTTTACGCTTCGCATCAGGCCGTGGTGAACGTTCTGGAGAGGTACAACGCGCGTCAGAAGACACCTCACCGCCAGCGATTAGTCTGGAGATTGTCGTCACGCACACTCAAGGTTGGTGCAGTACCCCCCTCCCCCCCCCCGTACTGATTGAAAAATATTTTCATGCGTTGCTTGGTATGCGGGTGAAATGTCTCAGTCAGATGAATCTTACATTCGCATGCGTATTGGCCCACTATGGAGAAAAAAATAACGAGAAAACTAGTGACTATTTTCGGAATGGTTCAGATCATAAGCTCTGTAGATGCCTAGATTTCCATAATCTCAGCAGCTTTAACGCTGTCGTACAAACCCTTTATTTTGCTTTTTTTTGGATTAGATTTTTTTATAAAAATTATTTTTGCACCACAACAGGCCAGGAGGCCCAATTACAGTAATGAATTACAACACAGAACATCAAAGCTTGAAATTTTTTTTTTTGTTTTTACCGGGAATCGAACCCGGAACCTTCTTTAAGTCAAGTGTCTAAACCACAGCACCATGTATGCCTCCTTTCTGTATTTTTTTTGTATTTTTTTTTTACTTTTTTGTTTTTTTTTTGCACTTTTTTGTGCTTTTTTAAAAACTTTTTTGTACTTTTTTTGTACTTTTTTGTACTCTTGTATTTTTTATTATTTTGTCGTTTTTTAGTATTATTTCAAGTGTCTTAACCACAGCACCATGAAGGCTTCTATTTTGTATTTTTTTTTACTTTTTTGTATTTTTTTGGTACTTTTTTGTACTTTTTTTTGTACTTTTTTTTGTACTTTTTTTATTTTTATTATTTTGTCGTTATTTAGTTTTTTTTTGTTTGGTTTTTTAAAGTTTTTTTTAGTATTTTTTCGTTTTTTGTTTCTTTTTTCAACCATTTTAAAAATTAAAAAAAATTAAAAAAGTATATTTTTGCAACACAACAGGCTCAGTAGGTGATAGTGAAAGATTTTTTTTTTCCGGATGAAAAGCAGCTTGTGACGCTTGTCAGCTCTCCGGCTATCCCTATGCAAAAACTCACGTTGATAGGTCGCTCCGTTGCGACGTGAAGGAAACGCACGCAAACAGACAGACTTGAGCATTTATAACAGTATGGATAAATAAAATATATATTAATTTACGTGTTTATCTTGCAGGTTCTAAGGCCAACGGACAAGCTTACAAGCATGCTTCCCACAATTGAAGAACAGCAAATTCACTCCAGTGAACCAAATCGTTCGAGGTAATTTATAAAACTTATTATTACAGTTTTAGTCCTAATGTGCAACTAGAGGAGGTACGATAAAAGCAGAGTGAACACGGTCAAATTTTATTGACAATTCTTGATGGATTTCCATTGTATTAATATAATAACTTACATATTACAACAGAGATGAAGAACTTAACTTAAAGGAAGACACTTAAACAAAAAGGTCAATTACCTGCACCTGCTTTGAATTTAGGTCGGGACAATAATTTATCCTTTATTATTGTTTACCTGTTTTTACTCTTCATTTGTGGCGCACGCGGTGGCGTGCGGATCGCAGCACTTTGGATTTTATGACATAATTTCGGATTTTTTGACACATCAAATGAATTCCGATTTTTTTTTACGGTGATGGTTTGTTTGCTTTGTTATATATATATTTTTTCCTTTAGATCTGGGTCGGAAAGCAGCGATGATTTGAGCGAGGAATCGAAGGATTGGCCCACGAGCCCCCTCGTCCCGGTCATGTGCAACGACCGCTAGGCCGCAGGAACGCATCACGCAGGTCTCGTCCGGACACGGGCGTCGTACACCTTTGGCCACGGAGCACGGGCGTCGCGAGCATTCGGCGACAGAACACGGGCGTCGGAAGCATTTGGCAACGGAATACAAGCGTCGTAAGCCTTCGGCGACAACAGAACACGGGCGTCGTAAATCTTTGCATCACTCAAGCACGGGTGGTATAAATATCCACACTACGAAAGGAGTCCTCCGTAAAATCATCGCATATAACCGATCATAAAATATCAAAATCATGGTAAAAAAAATCATATTGTGAACGTAGATAATTAAAATCTATTGTTTTTTTCAAATTCAATAGCTAATGTTTTTACAAAAATTGTATGCGAAGTTCTTTCGCTCGTCTCGCGGTTTATATTCGATTGTGTCGTCTTTTATTTATGTATAATATTATGATTTTAATTTTTGCATTATGTGTTTTAATTTTTTTTTCATTTAAAAATTATTTGTATCTATAATATAATTTTTGACATGACCAAACAAAACAAAAAAAATATATATAAAAAATTAAAAATATATTCAAAAAATCTCAAAATATAGATTATAATTATTATTAATATTATTTAATACGAAGTCATTTAAAAGAAAAAGTCATTTGGAGCATAATTTTTTAAAAGTGCTTAATTTTTGTATGTATAATTATTTAACAAATTAAGAAAGAGAATTCAGTATGGGGAATATTTCCTTTTTAAATCATGTTGGGAGAGGAAAATTAGGAATATTCCTTTTTTAATCACGCTAAGAAAGAATAATCCCTGAAAATATTCCTTTTTGAATCATGTTAAGGAAGAAAAATCACTATGGAATATTCCCCTTAATCCTAGTTATATGACCGAATATTTTAATTAAATTAAAATTTGTCAAAAACGTGCTTAAACTTTTCTACCGCAATTTTGTCTATTCTGTGTATAGTAAATATTTAAATTTAAAAATTATATGTAAAGCAAATTTATCAATTTTTTCATAAAAAAAAATTATAAAAACGATCTTGACGCATTTTTGAAAAGCATTTTTTTCCACGCGTGCGTGATGAAATATTTTCTCACATTTAATTTATATTGAAATAAAGTATTTATATATATAATAATATATTATTAATTACGTAGTTTATAAAAAACAAGAAAAAAAAAATACAAAAAATGTGATATTAAAAAAAAGAGCGAAATAAGGTTTCTTTTTAGTTTTAATTCTAATGTTAGAATATTTTTTCTTTTCTTTTAAACATGTCTGTAAATGATTTTTGTAAATTTTTGCCCTTTTTTGTAATAATTTAAAAATTACGCCACATTTGCAAGTCACAATCAAAGTTATTTGGACTTTACTATGTACACATTTTGTGATTTTAACACGTGTTACTTTTAATGTGTGTTAACTTTAACACAGGTTACCTTTAACGCGTGTTAACTTTAACACAGGTTACCCTTAACATGTGTTAACTTTGACACAGGTTACCCTTAACATGTGTGAACTTTGAAACAATGCATGTTAACTTTAACACAGATTAACTTCAATGCGTGTTAACTTTGACACAGGTTACCTTTAACATGTGCTAACTTTGACACAGGTTACCTTTAATGTGTGTTAACTAACGCGTGTTAACTTAAACACATGTTAACTTTAACGTGTGTTAACTTTGACACAGGTTAACTCCAATGCGTGTTAACTTTGACACAGGTTACCTTTAATGTGTGCTAACTAATGCGCGTTAACTTAAACACATGTTAACTTTAACGTGTGTTAACTTTGACACAGGTTAACTCCAATGCGTGCTAACTTTGACACAGGTTACCTTTAATGTGTGTTAACTAACGCGTGTCAACTTAAACACATGTTAACTTTAATGTGTGTTAACTTTGACACAGGTTACATAAAGGTGTTAAAACACTTGTTAACTTTGAGGGTCATAAATCGTAACTACATTATTGTGTAAAACAACTCTTGACTATCAACTGTAAGTCATTTCAAAATTGCTAGCAAACTTTTCTATATTTTGTCAAGATTTTTTCAGTGCTTTTATCATTGTTCAAAATGTTTCTTTTGACACAAAAATTGAACTATATAAATTATCCATAGTAAAGTAACAGCTTTTTTTTTTCTTTTCACAAAAAATATGGAACATTTTGTTTACAGAACCATCACTCAACAATTCATGTATGTAAATATAAGAAAAATAGTTTTAATGTCTTCGTGTGATATAAGGGGAAAAAAACAGTGAAAGACCTTTTCGAAATAACTTAAAATACCGAAAAAATAAACGGTTCCGACCGAATTCACGCATTGAAATTCCTGTCCTCAATTCTTTACGACAAATCACTTTGGTTATTTAAAAATGTCGACGGCGAACGGCTAAAAACGAATTTTGCGAGAATCGAAGATTAAAAAAATGAAAATGAGTCGAATGAGTTCAGTGGGCCAAAAATTAAAAAAAATCTTTATTTTAATGTCTTTTTAAAGCCATATTCCATTTTTCCCCTTTTAAATCTCTTATTTTTTTAACATATTACAACAGAGATGAAGAACATTTTAAAGAAGGCAATATAGAAGTCTAGGCATCTACAGGGCTTATGACCTGTCATTGGCTGGTTTAAGTGGCCATTTTACACTCTGTGTAACATTCACCATTCTGCCCATATTTGAACATCTATATTACTTCAATTCTTTCATCTGTTGATGTTTGTGAAGTTGAAGACCTGAAACCTTTATTTATGCGGGTGAGATTCATCTAATTGAATTATTTCACCTACATACTAGGCAACGCCTAAATTTTTTTTATATTTTTTCAATTTCTATACTTCACGGACCAGGTAATTCTTTTTTTTTTTTTAATTTGTAGTGACTACACAGCACCGTAACGCGCGGGTGTTTTTAGGACAGTCTTTACCTAAAATTACCTTGAAAGGTTAAAACCATTTTTATGAGTATTTTCTTACATTTCCGAGAAATTTGGCCGCTCGGTTAAATGCTCTAACTTTTACCGCATTTAAGTAAACATTTTTTGTATCCAATACCCGATAAATACTATGACTGCCCCCCGCATTCTCGAGATGTATCATCAGCAAAGGCTGCTTGCCTAATAATAACAGTTGCCTGTATCACTGAACTTCCTAATTCTGAGAAAAAAAGTCAATCTAACCCACTCAGCGTTTTCGCCGTCGACGTTTAAATATATTTTTTATATTTGTGACTCGTCAAAAATGTCAAAAGCAAATAAACCCTTTAAACCCGTCAATTTTGTTTAATTTTTTAGCTGAGCAGTATTAATTTAAGGAAAGGTCTTGAGCTACTTACAATTAATGTTAAAAAAAGTACAAAAATATTGATCTTAGTACTAAGCGAATGAAAGTAAGGCTTCTTGTATTAGAAAAAAATATAAATAAGTCTTGGATTTGTCAATTTTATTTTCTTAGAGTTTCGTTTATTCACACTGAAATGCAGGAATTATTAATTTTTTTTTAAAATAGAAATATTTGCATTCTTACGATTTGCCCAAATATTTAATTTTGAGGGCTATTTTCAACGAGTTGTAAATAACTCGCTATCAGAAAATGAGAATCAAGTTGGGGAAGAGTGGGATTCGAACCACGGACCTTTGAGCCGCGAGTCCGAGACACTAGCCATGGTACCACAACCCAATTCATAATTGAAATATCGTATTTTGTGAGACGCTTATCAATCTACATAGCCGAGTGTAACATACTTCGTGAGAGACGTCTTCAATCTTCTTCTTGATGCTCGGCCGTTTTGCGAGGGTGATTTTCCTTTTCTCCCCTCAACGCCCCAGCACTTGCGTCCGTGGGCAATCCCCGATAACGGGACGACCCGGTTTTTATCAGGTCATGGTAAATTGAATGTAAAATCATTTGGTTTTAATCCTTTGCCTCTTTACAAATATCAAATGGAGCTTCGCACTAAAGCCCCTAACATTTTACTGCAAAAAGTGTAATACACCTTACATTTTTCTGCAAAAAGTTTAATACACCTCACCGCAGAAAAAGTAATACACCTTTACACTTTACTGCAAACAATGTAATACGCTTAACATTTTAATGTAAAAAGTGTAATATACCTTACACTTTACCACAGAAAGTGTAATACACCTTTCATTTTTCTGCAAAAAGTGCAATACACCTTACACTTCACTTCAAAAAGTGTAATACACCTTACACATAACTGCAAAAAGTGTAAAACACCTTACACTTTACTGCAAACAATGTAATACGCTTAACATTTTAATGTAAAAAGTGTAATATACCTTACACTTTACCACAGAAAGTGTAATACACCTTTCATTTTTCTGCAAAAAGTGCAATACACCTTACACTTCACTTCAAAAAGTGTAATACACCTTACACATAACTGCAAAAAGTGTAAAACACCTTACACTTTACTGCAAACAATGTAATACGCTTAACATTTTAATGTAAAAAGTGTAATACACCTTACACTTTACTGCAGAAAGTGTAATACACCTTACATTTTACTGCAGAAAGTGTGATCTTTACATTTTACCGCAAGAATTATGCCTGTTGCATTTGAGCATGAAAAACGTACTATTCCTAGCATTTCTGTGCAATAAATGACAATTCTTTGAATAAGTCGATTGATTAAACAGTTGTATTTCTTAAGACAGTAATAGAATTTTGTCGAGAAGTATAATTTTTAGAGTCAACATGGAATGTGGACTGTAGTGATTACAATGTTGTATGAATGTGAAAATAAAGATATGTGGAGGTGCCGCCCTTTACGGCGAAATTTTACTAAAAACATGCCTTTTTATTTATATACCAATGTGTACCTCCTAGACCCTGTACTGAAAAAAATCCATTTGAAAGTTTTACGTAATATTTTGGCCAAGATGCGTACACTTGAAACCATCTTCTGGTAAATGGAATTAGTGGTTTTAACTCTCGAAAGACAGGTAAATCGCTAACAGTCCCAATTAATAGTCCTAACGCTCCTATATACCTGCGTGAAAAATTTCAACGCTTATCAGTTCATGGTTTACCTCTTCGTTCTAATTCTCGAGGCACTCTCTTAATACCCATCCACAATTCCTCTTTCTTCTCTAACTCATATAGTGTCCATGCGGCTCGACTGTGGAATCATCTCCCATCCACCATCAGAGATGTTAGTACATTATCTCTGTTTAAATCACGTCTGAAGAAACATCTCCTTTCTCTTCCTTAATCTCTCCTCCTTTCCTTTTTCCTCTTTTTTCCTTTTACCCATTGAGTAATAGTTTTGATTTAAGGTAATTTATAAACAAATACGTTTATTTCTATTTTTATATACGAGGGCGGTTTGATAAGTCAGTGACTTTTTGAATTTCCCGCGCAGTTACTTCAAATGCAACAGTGCTGCCGTCAACTGTAATCTATCAGTGGGCAACGTTCTAATTTTGATCAAGGTACGTCGTTCAGTTGGTGTTTGACAGCCGTTCAAAGCAGACAACCTTGTGATTTTCTACGAAAATGGAAAAAAGTGAATTTCGTGTGTTGATTAAACATTATTTTTTACGTAAATAAACAATCACTGAAACTAAGGAAAGACTTGATAAATACTACGGGGACTCGGCACCATCAATTTCAATGGTTAAGAAGTGGTTTACGGAGTTCCGTTGTGGTCGTACCAGTACTAGTGACGCCGAACGTTCAGGTCGTCCAAAAGAAGTGATCACGCCGGAAATCATCGATAAAATCCACGAAATGATATTGGACGATCGGAGAATGAAAGTGCGTGAGTTGGCTAATGCTGTAAGTATCTCAACTGAACGTGTACATCATATTTTACACGAATATTTGGATATGAAAAAACTCTCCGCGAGATGGGTGCCGCGATTGCTCACACTCGACCATAAGCGCAATCGTGTGACCACTTCAAAAGAGTGTTTAGCGATGTTTAGCCTTGATCAGAACGACTTTTTGCGCCGTTTTGTCACTGTGGACGAAACATGGATCCATCACAACACGCCAGAGACCGAGGAACAATCAAAGCAGTGGGTTGCTCAGGGTGAACGCGGACCAAAGAAGGCCAAACTGTGTCTGTCAGCCAACAAGGTCATGGCCACAGTTTTTTGGGATGCACGCGGTGTCATTCACGTGGATTACCTCGAGAAAGGTAAAACGATCACCGGCGAATATTATTCAAACCTTTTGAACAGATTGGACGTTGATTTGAAGGAAAAACGGCCGCATTTGGCGAAGAAGAAAGTGCTGTTCCATCAAGACAATGCACGTGTGCACACATGTCTAGTCACCCACCCCACCCAGCATATTCTCCTGATCTAGCCCCCTGCGACTATTTTCTTTTTCCAAACCTAAAGAAATGGCTGGGCGGTAAAAGATTTGAGTCGAATGAAGAAGTCATTACCGAAACAAACGCCTATTTTGAGAGCCTTGAGCAAACCTATTATTTGGAGGGAATAAAAAAATTAGAAAAACGCTGGGCTAAATGTATCGAGCTAAAAGGTGATTATGTAGAAAAATAAAATGTTTATTTGCCGAAAAAAAGAGCTAAAAGGTGATTATGTAGAAAAATTAAATGTTTAAATGGCAAATGCCGAAAAAAAATTGTTTTATTCAAAAAGTCACTGACTTATCAAACCGCCCTCGTATCTTTAGCTTTTTAATCTTTTTATCTATTGAATATGTTCTGTAACTTGAATTATAAAAATAATTTTTTTTTTTTTTTTGGTTGGTTGTAAGAAATTGCCATTTGGCAATAAGCCCGCCAATGTACAAATAACATTATGTACAAAAAGTTAAATAAATAAATAAATAATGCGCGCCACCACCCGTCACCATATAACCACAAGTAAAAGATGGAATATCCTAATGTTCAGACATTTGAAAAAAAAAAACATGGAGACGTACTGTTAATAAAAAGCGGACTGTAGCGAAAACACGAATTTCATTCGAGCAAGGAAAGGAGCACAGAAATGGACCTATTTTTGATATGATGAGGGTGTTCTTCAATTTTGGGCACTGGATGGTGGAATTCACCATGAATTATTCAATTCAATTCCCTTATTTAAAAATAATACAACAAATTAAAATTCAAGACGTACATATAAACAGAAAACAAATACATGAAAGAAGCTCATGTCAAAGTAGTAGAAGAATCCTGCTCCGGAAAACCCCTTCGGATACATGCAACAGATCAACATCCAGAGTGGACATTTCTAAGTTTGCTTCTCATACCCTCGAATATGTTATTTATCTTTAATGTCTTATACGAGTGATACTTTAATCCACAAATTTGGAATATCCAGTGACCGGTTTCATCGCTTTCGCGACATCTTCGAGACTGGTATCTTAGTCGTTTCAGGGTTGCTGTGTGCAGGTGTTGCAGGGTTGCAGATGGCTAAGATACCAGTCTCGAAGATGTCGCGAAAGCGATGAAACCGGTCACTGGATATTCCAAATTTGTGGATTAAAGTATCACTCGTGTTTTATTTATATTGTGGCGCCTCCGTCATAAACAATCCTCAAGGACCTACCGAGGAGCGAAATCACGCAAGCGAACGCAGCTCGTTAAGTTACCAGCCTGCGGTTCGATACCCAGCCGGAAGTAGAGGGCGACAAGAACAAAGGCTATAAAAGGCGCGAAGTTCAAGGCCCGTCCTTCTCTCCTTGTCCGAAACTCAACTGCAGTGCTTCCTCACATAAAATTAGTCTTCTATAAAACACGTGTTAGATATAAATTCGAAGTAAGTTAGATTTTATTGAACGTGTAATAAAATATCTTTGTATTACACGCCAGTTTTCTTATAAAATAAATAGTGTTATCCATGTAAGTAAGCCGTTCTTATTTCTTGTGTGATAATATATATGTGAATCCTTTTCCCCGCCACCTTCTGAAAAGAACGTAGTAGGGTGTCGAGCGAGAGGCCATAAGGCACCGACGGGACCGATTGCAGGCCCCAGCAGGGACGCGAAGCCGCGAGCGGACGGATGCAGGTAAAAAGGAAGATTGCCTAATCCTACCTCACGCACACGCCTGTGCGTATAAAAGTTACACACAGCGTGTACAGAGGGACCCCGACAGGTAAGCCAAACGCCACATCTACCCACAATATAATAAATTACAATGAACTTCCATCAAGAATTTTCACTTACAAACTTAAATGTTTTAGATAACGCAAACACAGCAACCCTGAAACGACTAAGATACCAGTCTCGAAGATGTCGCGAAAGCGATGAAACCGGTCACTGGATATTCCAAATTTGTGGATTAAAGTATCACTCGTGTTTTATTTATATAATAAATTACAATGAACTTCCATCAAGAATTTTCACTTACAAACTTAAATGTTTTAATGTCTTAATTCACATTTATATGACTTAAAAGCTGGCGTCATCCCGACCGTTATATCTCCCGTCCTCTGGTGGTAGATTATGTGAGTTCAGATCGCCGGCGCCAAATTTAAATTGTTGGCCTCACGAGTCGTAACAAAATAAAAGAAATGGTAGAAATCACATTAATTTACTGATAATTTTCACATTTACATTTTTGAGGTTATCAATTTTATCAAAAGCATCGTTATTTTCAGATTCCAAAGTATTGAAGACGTTTGTAGTTTCCCAGTGCTGTTTGAGATTCTCGGAAGAAAATATACTCCTTGCTACTACATCGATGCTGCCATCTTTGAGAGGAATTTTCAACCTATAATACAAAACATACATTGACATATTAATACATAGATGCGCCCTAAAGCAGCGACACGAAAACGTACCCATAGTTACTGAGATTGTTTATTTACACCGGAGCTGCATTCAACGATCAGCATATCGTGACCTTAGAACAACAAGGCACATTACCAGAATTTCACTCGTCCGTGCACTTTGTAGCCGCAAGACGATTGGTAATCTAGCTTCAATAGGTAAATGTTATCAACTATCAAATATCCTAATTTAGTAAATGAGGTCTAGAATTCCAACCGTCCATGCGCTCAGTAGCTGCAAGACTTGTTGTTATCTGACTTCTATTTTTATAAATTGGTTTTTTATTTTATTTTTTTAAATATCACTAAATCTCTAAACTTTATTGTCAAATAAAAAATGTAAAAAGGGGCTAGATTTCTTATTGTCTGTGCGCTCTGTAGCTGCAAGACGTGCTGTAATCTAGCTCCTGTCTATCATAATTGGAGACGAGGAACAAGAATCCCAACCGTCCATGCGCTCTGTAGCTGCAAGACGTAGTGGGATATTTATTTAGTGTACAGCGCCCTTGAGGTGATTTTCACAAAAACGGCGCTAGATAAATTATCCAAATATAAATAAATTAGTTTTTTTTCCATAAAGTACAACCGAGGAAATGCGTTGTTTCTTAAAAAACAGTTAAATACACATTTCCATCACTACCACAAGTTTCACAGAACTGCATTTCAAATTGTTTATTAACAAAATAAGCAAGCACCATATTCTCGATTGTGCAAAAGTAATCGATTTGAGGTTATGTATTTGACATTTGGTCTTTATTTGTCTTTTATTAACCCTTAGACTGCTAAACAACGATATATCGTTGTTTTTTTTATTTTTTATTAATATCCCTACAGAGATGAGGTAGAATTTTTTCAAATTCAGGATTACGGATATTCGAGCGTTTACAGGGCTTATGACCTGTCATTGGCTGGGTTAAGTGGCCACTTTACGTATTTTACAACATTCCCCATTCCGCTTATTAGCGAATATCGACACAGGTAACATTTTTTTGATTTTTGTATACATGTTATTAAATGAGAAACCATTCACTAGCGTGTTGGAGCGCCATCTATGTATTGATATTGAAGTTAAGTATTTTTAATTAGCATATTACTTTATTTTATGTATTTAAGACTCTTCCGAGTTAAATTAAGTACTAGTAATCGCCTGCAGAAAAAAATACACGTACCAAAAATAATGTTATATATCGTTGTTGTTAATCCCTATCATAAAGTTCTAACTAGACTGATGCTGACGTCATAATCCCCAAAAGGGTACATGAATTCGGGAACTGCTTGTTGCACTTAACCGTCAGTGGTTAAAAACATTTTCAAAACATAAAAATGACTTATTCGACGGGTTATTATTCAGTTTCGTACCTATTTCAGCCCTACGGGAAATTTAATACAAAAAATGTTTTCTTACGCGCGGTAAAAATTCGAACATAAAATTGTACAGCAAAGTTTCTTAAAAATTCATAAAAAATAATATTAAATATTTTAATAAAAACGAACTACTTTGAACGACGTCACTTGTTCGTATGAATCATCCAAGATATATTTTACTCAAATTTTGTTTAGCATGCATTGATGGAAGTGGTAGGTTTGATAATAAGGGCACTTTGCCCCGCAATCAACAAAAAAACAATCATAATACTGTCGTTTCAATAATAACTATTAAAACAATGCGCCTTGAGATTGCTGCGCGAGATCATTTTTGTTTGTTTTTATTTTCGATTAAGAAAGAGTTTACAACCGCTGTACGAGAATGTGTTGCGGGCGGCACGAGTTGTCTATCTTGCTCACTTCACTGGGCTTGAATTAGATATTTATGAAATAGAAGATTTTTCTTGGAATTGCTATTAATTTTTAAAACAGTAGTGTGTTTGGAAAACGACGTATTCGATAAAATATTTTATAAATGTATTTATTTATTTATTTTATTTATTTATTTATTCACACTTATTATCAAAATACAATTCCATATTCACTTTGCCCAGCTAACAAGGGTACATACCCCGTTCCAAGCTAGGCAATTACATTTTAATATATTATAATACTTAACAAATTAATATAGAGCACAGACAAACAAAATATAAACTTATTCGGATACACATTTTGATTCATATACATACAGACATACACATATATACACACATGTATATATAAATATACACATATATACATATGTACATACACACACACGTTCATACACGCATGCGCATACACATACATACATTCATAAAAACATAGACAATTTATTTATGCGAAACTTCATGGTTGTCATCTATAAATATATATTTTTTAAATTATTCTTTATTTTTTATATTTTATTTTTGACATCCAGTAAGGTTCTCCAATCCGTGGCATGCATCAACTTTTCTGACTCCCTACGACCAATGTCATGAAAGAGCGTATGAATAATAAGATTTCTGATTAGATTCTTGCAGCTTTCAACGTTACCCATACATACTCAAAAATGTTTTCCCTCTCTGTTGAAATAAATTTAAATATGAATAACTCCCTAGGGAGGAAATCCAGCCAGTCTGCGAGCGTTTGGACATACTCGAACATTGTTGAATTAACTACCCGGTAAAAGAAGAAGTATACAAATTGGAAAATGGTTTTTAGGCGTTGCCCAGTAGGTGATTTGGTTCAGCCGGATGAATCTCACCCACGTGATAAAGGTTTAGCTCTTTTACTCCGCAAAAGTCAACAGATGGAAGAGTCGAGGAAATGCGGATGTTCAAACATGGGCAGAATGGTGAATGTTGTATAGTGTGTCAAGTGGCCACTTAAACCAGCCGATGACGGGTCATAAGCCCTGTAAATGCCTAGACTTCCATATTCCCTTCTCAAAAATGTTTCTCGTCTCTGTTGAAATAAATTCAAATAAACTTCTTCTTTTACCAAGTAGTTAATTTAACAATTTTTGATTATGTCCAAATGCTTGCAGACTGGCTGGATTTCCTCCCTAGGAAGTTATTCATATTTAAATTTATTGCAGCAGAGAGTGAAAACATTTTTGAGAAGAGGACATAGAAGTCCAGGCATTTACAGGGCTTATGACCTGTCATTGGCTGGTTTAAGTGGCCACTTTACACACTGTGCAACATTCACCATTCTGCCTATATTTGAACATCTATATTCCTTCAATTCTTTCATCTGTTGATGTTTGTGAAGTTAAAGAGCTGAAACCTTTATTTATGCGGGTGAGATTCATCTAATTGAATATTTCACCTACATAATGATAAATTACCTGGTCCATGAAGAAGTATAGAAATTGAAAAAATAACATTTTCAGGCGTTGCCTAGTCTAGTATGTAGGTGAAATAATTCAATTAGATGAATCTCATCCGCATAAATAAAGGTTTCAGCTCTTTAACTTCACAAACATCAACAGATGAAAGAATTGAAGGAATAAAGATTATTATTATTATTATGGATAACTTATATAGCGCCATTTTCGTAATAAAATACCTCAAGGGCGCTTTACATGGTGATTCTATTGTTAAGTTAATTTAATTGAAGCTTTTAAATTTGTAATTTAATTAAAACAATTTATTTTGTTGTCACGTGCTACGGATTTATTAAAATGATTTAGAGAACAAGTGGGTTTTAAGTTTTTTCCGAAACATCACTTCACTTTCACAGCCTCGCACCTCTGCTGGGAGAGCATTCCATGCCATAGGGCCTGCGACCGCAAATGCGCGCTCACCAAATTTAGTGCGCTGTTTGCGTAGAGGTATAATAACTTTTCCTCGCGCCGTAGACGTAGCTGATCTAAGCGTGAGACGCCTGTCAGCTAGTTCATCTGGATGTTCAAATATAGGCAGAATGGTGAATGTTACACAGTTAGTAAAGTGGCCACTTAAACCAGCCAATGACACGTCATAAGCCCTGTAAATGCCTAGACTTCCGTATTCCCTCCTCAAATATGTTTTCCCTCTCTGTTGAAATAAATTCAAATAGGTAGGACATCTTTTTAATTCTTTTTTGTTATTGATGCTTTTAAACAAATTGCCGGCAAATCAAAACGCATTGTGGATAACAAAAAGCCAGGCGGGTTAGTAAAGACCCAACATTGAGTTATCTAGTTGAACTGCAGCTAACTTTGTGGTCGACGTATTACAACTGTAAGGTTTCACCTGTACGATTGAAGATACATTCTATCCTCTGAATCCACTCTTCCACTGTAAGTGTAGTCCCCGAGGATAGTATGGCCCGCCAGCTTCGTATGGAGACGTAGCTGGTGTCGTCTCCCTGCAAGAAATGAAAAACAACCAGTGGGTTAGCGGTGCGGACAGATGAAGAGTGCAGTTCTGTGTGTGAAACCGTGCCCGGCGTGACGCTCGGCACTGAGCGAGACGACGGAGAAAAATGGAGAAAAATTTCCCGGCAATATTTCGAGTATGCCCAAATGTCCGTAGACATGGCTGGATTTCGCTCCCTAGAGATTTAATAAGAATGAATTTTATTGCAAAAGTGAGGGCAAACATTTTTGAGAAGGGAAAATTAAAGTCCAGGCTTATGATCTGTCATTGGCTAGTTTAAGCGGCCAACATGCTTTTTACTATGTCTTTTACTATGTATTTTATTTTTACTACATAGTTTACTATGTTTTTAAATATACATTCTACTATGTCTTTTACTGTGATTCTTACTATGTATTTTGTTTTTACTACGTATTTTACTGTGTTTTTAAAATGCTTCTTACTATGTCTTTTACTATGTATTTTATTTTTACTACGTATTTTACTGTGTTTTAAAATATGCTTTTTCTACGTCTTTTACTATGTATTTTATTTTTACTACGTATTTTACTGTGTTTTAAAATATGCTTTTTCTACGTCTTTTACTATGTATTTTACTATGTTTTTATTTATTTATTTATTTTATTTTTACTATTTATTTTACTGGGTTTTTAAATAAGCATTTTTACTATGTCTTTTACTATGTATTTTATTTTTACTACGTATTTTACTGAGTTTTTAAATAAGCATTTTACTATGTCTTTAACTATGTATTTTATTTTTACTACGTATTTTACTGGGTTTTTAAATATACATTCTACTATGTCTTTTACTGTGATTCTAACTATGTATTTTGTTTTAACTACATATTTTACTGTGTTTTTAAATATGCTTTTTACTATGTCTTTTGTTTTTACTACATATTAAAATTTATTTCAACGGAGAGGCAAAGCATTTTTGAGAAGGGAATAAGGAAGTCTGGGCATTTACAGGGCTTATGACCTGTAATTGGCTGGTTTAAGTGGCCACTTTACACACTGTGTAACATTCACCATTCTGCCCATGTTTGAACATCCACATTTCCTCAACATCTCAAAAATGCTTTCCCTCTCTGTTGAAATAAATTTAAATACGAACAACTCCCTAGGGAGGAAATCCAGCCAGTCTGCAAGCATTTGGACATAATCAAACATTGTTGTACTACATATTTTACTGGGTTTTTAAATACATGTGTACATAGTGTTTAAATAAATAAAGAATGAAATGGCTTCATGAAATATTAGCAGTTTAATGAATATTAGGTATCGGCCGTATATCGTCGAGCTGCTATCCTACCGGATATCTCCACATGGAATGTGTATCGGTGGTTCATCGTCTGCACCGCAGAACCTACACCCAGAAGTTTTGGGAAGGTTCATTCCAGCGAGCGGCTTGTTCAATCCGCAGTGCCCTGGGTGGGCTCCAGAGATAATCTTCACTTCTATTTGGCTAAGTGTCGGTCATTTACAAGACTAAGTTATTAAGCATATAATTAAGAATAGTCCAGAAACCGTATATGCACATCAAACAGAAGGCGACTAAACTACTCATAAATGAGTAGGTGTACATTTTGACACATTAGTTTCTTTGTAGGCGTTGCTCAATACGCAACTCCTGATTTCAATTCAACTATGCCGTGTCGTGTCGTTTTAAAGTGTAGAAATATTGCTGGGATCTTAAAGAAAAAGTATGGGATCACATTTCATGTGTAATTAGCAAATGCATGTGTTAGTAGCAAATGGGTTACTTAAAAATTGAATTAGTTTTCCATCTCTCAGATTGTAAAAGAAAACAAAATGGATATTTCGTTAGTAGACGTGGCATGATCAGATAAACCAAAATCTTAAGTCTGGTCATGTCAAAAGCAGACAGAACCGAAGGGCATGTATGACAAGATGTATGAATGTGGAAGAGGCTAGGAGTGTATGCCAGGATAGACGTGTGTGGCGTTCCATTCTCTCTGCCTACCCCTACGGGGAAATGGCGTGATGGTAGTAGTAGTAGTTGCCAGGGTAGTAATTTTTTTTACCCTACTTTGCTCATCTAATTTATATATTTATACATCAACGGTTTAAAGAACCTTTTACAAAAAATAATAATAAACATGTAGTAAATAGTATGAAATAATAGAAAAATTAAAACTAAAAAATTTAGTGAAGATATAATACAAAAAACAAAAAGTAAAAAAGAAACATAACATCTCTAAATAAAATATAACAATAACCATGAGAAAATCCTATGTTCTAAATATAAATATTACACAGTAAAGTTAAGAATAACTAGATAATAATAATTAAAAAAATAATACAACATTAGTATTTAAAAAAATATAAGTTTTTTGAACAATAAAATTTAAAAAAAACTTAATTTAAATATAACTAAATAATACCTTTATTTAGTGAAATCATCATCATCAGTTGGTTGGAAGAAGTTGCCATTTGGCAATGAGCGAACTAATAAAAATTGGACCTCGGATAAAACAACTCTGTGGTGGACATTATCTTCAAAACATCAAATATTATTTAACATGATATAAAAATATCCGTTTTATGTAAAATAAAATTTGTTTTACATTTTAAGTTAAAAGTTCATTAATTCAATGACTCTTATTAAACGACTATTTACTTATCTACGCTGTTGTGTCAATCAATGTTTCCGCGTGCACAATAAAATTTTAGAGAAATTAACAGATTGGTTTTTTTTTACTTTCCATTTGTGTTATGATTAATTTTAAAACATTACGCGGTGACATGACGAATGCGCGCGGCGAAAGTGGGGCATAGTGGGGGGGTTATTGGGCACAGTCCGATGTATTCAAATATGGTTCTGCGCTCCATCTGGACTATTCTTGGTTCTATGTTATTAAGTAATAAAATATGCTTACCAGTTATCGGTTTCAAGAGGATTTTAGTCACGTTCTTGCCTTTATAAACGCCATGTTCTAATAAGAGGATTCGTGTTCTGGCATTCTTCGGCTTCAAGCAATGAGCTCCGATTTCCACCATCATTTTGTTATCGGTGACAAATCGCGAATCATAACCTAAAACATATATTTATCAACAATATTTTTAGTTTGTTCAAATATTTGTAGACAAGGACTGGATTCAACTCCCTGGGGAGCTGTTAATATTAACATATTTATTTATTTATTTAATTTTACAATACGCCCAAGGGGCATTTACAAAAAATATACAGTTAAGTACAAACATAGTGCGTAAAAATTTAAAAGATAAACAATGCTTTTTTGTATACATTTAGAAACAATAAGAAGCATACTGCCATGCAAAATAAAAAGTGAAACTTTACATAGTAAAAGAGAAAAAAATAATTTTATATGGATATAATAAAAGTAATTGAATTAAAAAGCAAATTGTAAATAACTTGTAAAGAATTCAAACAAAAAAATATATACATTTTCATATACTTATAAGTATGAATAAAATGGTATCAACAAATTATTGTTAAAAACAAATAATGAAAATTAGTTAACAGTAAGTATATATGTGAAAATAATATAATATACGGTACACAAAAATATTTGATAAATTAATATCAGAAAGAGATAAGATAGTAATAATACACATCAAAAACAGAGAAAGAATTGCATGAAAAAGAAAGTTTTATTACGACATTAATAGTTTGTTTCAAACAGTGCATTTAAGAACGTTTTAAAATTGATAATTGTCGTATTAAAAATGTCTATTTCACAAGTAAATTTGTTGGCTAAGGAATGTAAACACGGAATCGGAGAGTGTCGTGCGTAGTTAGTACCCACGTATGTACTCGTAGTTGCAAACAACTCCGTACTTCTAGTGACTCGATTAGTTATTTTGAAGTTAATGAGATTTAGGAGTTCACAACAATCGAGCTCCGAATTTAAAATTTAAAATAAAAAAAGGAGGTCATTTATTTTTCTACGATCTTCTAATAAAATTAAATTTAAAGTGTCTAATAAATACGTGTAATTTATGTTATCTAAGGGATATTACAACAGAGATGAACGTTTAAGAGAAGGCAATTTATTTATTATACAGGGTGTTCTTTAAACCCTGTCACATCCGAAACCACGATGATCAGTATGGGCAAGAAGACATATGAGCATATTTAAAAAAATATTTATAACAAATTATATGTTTTATATGTGCGTTCATGTGTGTGCGTGGATGGCTCGGAGCGTACATTCGGTATTTTTATTTATTAACTCCATAGAAAACGCAAATGTCAACAATTATTCTTTTCTCACTTGAGATTCTTATTTATTTATTTTTTGTCACATTTAATGTTTACATCTTTTGCATAATTTATGATACTTAATTGGTCTTTTTATGTTAAAAAAATGTTGTTTTTAATACTTATTATGTATGACTGTATGTTTTCTGAATAAAATAAAATTGGCTGGTTTAAGTGGCCACTTTACGCACTGTGTAACATTCACCATTTCGCCTATGTTTGAATCTCCATATTTCTTCAATTCTTCCATTTGTTGATTATAGTGAAGTTAAAGAGCTAAAACCTTTATTTATGCGGATGAGATTCATCTAATTGAATTATTTCACCTACATACTAGGCAACGCCTGAAAATATTATTTTTTCAATTACTATACTTCTTCATGGACAAGGTAATTTATCAACAATATTTTGAGTTTATCCAAATTTTTGTAGACAAGGACTGGATTCAACTCCCTGGGGAGCTGTGTATATAAACATATCACAACAGAGATAAAGAACATTCAAGAGAAGGTAATATAGACGTCTAGGCATCTACAGGGCCTATGACCTGTCAGTGGCTGATTTAAGTGGCCACTTTACACACTGTGTAACATTCACCATTCTGCCTATATTTGAACATCTATATTCCTTCAATTCTTCCATTTGTTGATTATAGTGAAGCTAAAGAGCTAAAAATTTTATTGTTGTGAAGAGATTCATCTGACTGAATTATTTCACATACTAGGCAGCGCCTGAAAACATTTTTTCAATTTTTAAACTTCTTGCACCAGTTTGTTTCATTACAATATTTGAGTTTGTCCAAATGTTCGTAGACAAAAGACTGGATTTCACCCCCTCGGGAGTCATTAAGATTAATAAATTAAAACAGGGATGGAAAATACCTTTTATAAGGGAATATGGAAGTCTAGGCATTTACAGGGCTTATGACCTGTCTTTGGCTGGTTTAATCGTTTTATGTTTTTTTATATTTTTTATTTTCTTTTTTAATTACTATAAAAAAAATACCATATAATCTTTTACAGAATATTTTATTTTTTCTTTTTTATGTTACACAAAATATTATAACTGTCTATTTATTGTAGGAGCAAAAATTCATTAATACGTCTTGAATACCCACGAACAGGCTATGCCTTTGTGGGATTTTTGTTTACAATTTTTTACTATTAATATTTATTTTTTATTTTTTTGTCACATTTAATGGTGATATCTTTTGCATAATTTATGAAAACTAAATTGGTCTTTTTATGTTAAGAAATTGTTGTTTTTAATGCTAATTATGTATGACTGTATGTTTTCTGAATAAAATAAAATAATAAATAAATAAAAACAAAAAAAAAATTGGAATATAAAATTTAAAAAAAAACAAACAGTTGCTTACTTCTGCACGGGAGAAGTGAGGGGAGCACAGCGCAGTATCAGACTCCCCCCTCTCCCTCCTTTTTTTACCCCTGCAGAAGTAAGCAACCATTTGCTTTTTTTGATATTTAATTTTTTTAAATTTTAGTCGTTCTAAAAAATTATTTTAATGTGCCAATATGTCTTCTTGCTCACACTGATCATCGTGGTTTCGGATGTGACAGGGTTTAATGAACACCCTGTATGTATATACGGCCAAAGCCAATTACAACAGTTACATGAAGAAAAATAAATACAAGAAAATGTAGCAAAGACAAACAAGGGCAATACAATATATTCATAAAAACGAAAGACATAAGATTTCGAGCTGAACCATGCCAATCCAACTTTATCCCACACTGTTTTAGTCGTGAAGAGATCTACGAAAAGCCGGAAGATCTATCCCAAAGAATTCTAAGTCATGTGTAATATAGAAGTCTAGGCATCCACAGGGCTTATGACCTGTCATTGGCTGGTTTAAGTGGCCACTTTACACACTGTGTAACATTCACCATTCTGCCCG
Organism: Micrasema longulum; assembly: GCF_059751315.1. Classification (NCBI taxonomy): domain Eukaryota; kingdom Metazoa; phylum Arthropoda; class Insecta; order Trichoptera; family Brachycentridae; genus Micrasema; species Micrasema longulum. The sequence goes on from NW_028278827.1 coordinate 219,233, forward strand.
TATTTGAATTTCTATATTCCTTTCATTCTTTCATATGTTGATGTTTTCGTTTGACGTATTCCACAGAGGGTGGAATACAAACTCTGTTGACTTACGTATAAGTCACAGCACAACTCTGCTCCAGAATATCTAAGGGAACTCTGCATTCCAGATGAACTAGCTGACAGACGTCTGAGGCTTAGATCATCTACATCTACGTCGAAAGGAAAAGTTATTATACGTATATGCAAACAGCGCACTAAATTTGGCGAACACACATTTGCGGTCGCAGGCCCTACGGCATGGAATGCTCCCCCAGCAGAGGCGCGAGGCTGTGAGAGTGAAGTGATGTTTCGGAAGAAACTTAAAACCCACTTGTTCTCTAAATCATTTGAATAAATTCTTAGCATGTGGTGACAAAGTGCATTATTTTTCTTAAATTAAAAAGTTAAAATTAAATTTATATCTTTATATAATCACTTTGTAAAGCGCTCTTGAGGTATTATATTACAAAAATGGCGCTATGTAAGTTATCCATAATTAATATTATTATAACTATGAAGTGAAAGAGCTGAAACCTTTATTTTGCGGGTGAGATTTATCTTATTTCAATATATTAAATTTAAACGTTCGACATCAACAATTCCTCACCAATAGGGATGTCTACTTCCATGAGCTCGTCCCCAACATGATTGTGCACAACGGCCAAGTAATATTTGTCGACGGATCTGTTTTCAAACAGGCGCCCGACTGCGGAAGCCGCTTTGGAATTCTTCCCTAAGCAAATTACTCCGCTGGTCGCAAAATCCAACCTGGAATAAAAAAAAAATCAAATCATCGCTATCCCAAATATACTTGTTAAGATCTAAGGGAGTATGGAAGTCTGGCATTTACAGGGCTTGTGAGCTGTCATTGGCTGGTTTAAGTGGCCCCTTTACACAATGCGTAGCATTCACCATTCTGTCTATGTTTAAACATCCACATTTCCTCAACTCTTCCATCTGTTGACTTTGTGAAGTAAAAGAGCTGAAACCTTTATTTATGCGGGTGAGATTCATCTTATTGAATTATTTCACCTACATACTAGACAACCTGCATAAATAAAGGTTTCAGCTCTTCAACTTCACAAACATCAACAGATGAAAGAACTGAAGGAATATAGATGTTCAAATATGGGCAGAATGGTGAATGTTACACAGTGTGTAAAGTGGCCACTTAAACCAGCCAAAGACAGGTCATAAGCCCTGTAGCTGCCTAGACTTCTATATTATCACTTTGGACATTGACATTTTTCAGGTCTCTGAGGGAGTTTTTCGTTACAAGATTCTCTTACTTTTTTAACATATTATTCTTTGGATATTATGTTTACTAATGTGTATTTTTTTTAAATATAACTAATTTTACCTAATAATTTTAATTATTTCTATATGTATGAATTAAGATATTCCATTTTGTAATGTACATATATATGAATAAATAAATAAAATTGAAAATACCTTCCCTAAAATGTTCTTCATCTCTGTTGTAATATGTTAATGTTTTTATTTATTTTATTATAATGAATAACCACAAAATCAGTGTTCAAATATAAATTTTGATTATTTTTTGTTTACGTACAGGAAATGCACGATTCACCTTGCACACTGTTTTTAAGACATAGTAAATCAGGCGATAGTGGGCAGTGGTTTCCGGGTGAGTCCCACAGGAGTAAATACATTTTGAAATAAGTGTAGTTTTGAATAAACATGCGAATTGAATGTTGACCAACCTGTGTATAAAATAGTACCCATGTTTTGGTAAAGCAACATTTTCTTCGGATTTTGAATCATTCTGCGACATTAAAATTCTATGGAGAGTATTCTAGAATATAAAATAACATAATTTATTTATACATACGCCCAATGGGTATTTTTAAGGACACATTTATACATAGAAAATTATTATTAAAAAAATAGAAAGACTCAATGGTATATAGTAGACTTTGTGGGAGTGGAAGCGGGAGAGAGGTGTTTACAATTGAATTTGATTCAGTGATCGTTTGAAAGAAGACAACTTGCTATCAAAGAAATCAAGACTGGTATGTTTGTTGACAGACCTGAGAATTCTGGGCATAGGGGAATGAAAACCATAGTTAGTTCTATGGTTATCGGTATGAAAGAGTCAGTTTTGTCTGAAGTTTCTAGTTGGGATATTTAATTTTATCGAGCTCAGTGGTTCAGGCGCATCAAAGAGTGAGTTGACAATTTTAAATAGGACTAGAAGGTCTGATTTATTTCGAGGGTCTCGAAGACAAGATTTATTTAAGGTAGTTCCTAACTCATTATACATATAATTATACATATTAATTTTAACAAAAAGGTTTCTAACTTTTTACTAAGCTCTTTATTGTACCATTTTTAATAAAATTTACAAGTTTTAAGCAAATATATTATTTTCATACATACGCACCCATACAAACGCACCCTCTCCCTCTTTCATTCCCACACGCACATGTATCCTCTCCCTCATTCATTCACGCATACACACATTCACATACACATGAATACAAACGTCACACAAATACAATTACTAAACTTATTTTCTTATATATTATGTGTCATTATATTTACAGTGGATTTTTTTAATTGGCTTTAGTATTGTTAAGATTTTTCTAATTATTTTGTTTATGTAATAGCTGTAAAAATCCCAAATAAAATGAAATAAAATAAATAAAATAATGGTCTCTGGATAAGCTCAACCTTCAGCATATCTTTCTCAATAATCGATGTTGAACTGATTCAATATTCTTGATGCGAACATCATAATATGGAGACCAGATAACAGAGGAATACTCTAGGCGCGGGCGAACCAGGGAACAGAAGAGAGTTTTAAGGGTATTGATATTTTTGAAGTCAGTTGTGCTTCTGTTAATAAATCCATAATCGACCAAAATTTCGGTTTCAGTACAATTACGAGTAAAGCATCGACTTAACTCGTAATTGTACTGAAACCTAATAATTCTCGGGTGCATCCTATGGCTGGATACTCTAAGTTCTCGCAAGTTCTAAGATCTTTCATATTCATATTTTTGTAATTCCTTTATAGTTTATAAGTTAAAATTCCTATGACGTATATTGAAGAGCTGTTACATGAAATTTTCGATGCTTGCTTTAAAAAATGACGCTCTGCTACCACTCACCAACGAAATTACCCGAAATGGTTTTCTGGTGAAATCATCCATTATATTTGTATAAAACACAGTTACCGTATTTGTATACCGAACGTCCAAAGACAACAGATAAAACTAGGCTCTTTTAAGGGTTTTAAAATGGTCCTAGTTCCTATAAAATAATCTAATCTACTTGAAAGACTTCCATTATATTTTAATTGATATTTTTAATTAAAATCGCGGCAAAACTGAAATGAAAAAAATCTTACCCTATTATTTTCATCGTCAGAATTGATCAGAAGATCACACGGCTTGTCAACAATAAGGAAATTGTTATCATCAAATAACACTTCTATGGAAATTTTATCTGCCATTGAATATTATTATAAAAACCTAAAAATAAAAATAATTTACAGATTTACATAGATAGGTGCGAAGGTTTTCATGGTTACTGTTTTTTTTTTTTACAGAAACAAACAGTCAACAATGATATAATAACATAAAAAAGATACGACAATATTTTGAGTTTGTCCAAATTTTTGTAGACAAGGACTGGATTCAACTCCCCGGGGAGATGTTTATATTAACATATTACAACAGAGATGAAGAACATTTAAGAGAAGGTAATATAGAGTTCTAGGCATCTACAGGGCTTATGACCTGTCAATGGCTGGTTTAAGTGGCCACTTTACACACTGTGTAACATTCACCATCTTCATCTCTGTTGTTATATGTTAATATAAACAGCTCCCCAGGGAGTTGAATCCAGTCCTTGTCTACTAAAATTTGGACAAACTCAAAATATTGTTGATAAATTACCTGGTCCATGAAGAAGTATAGAAATTGAAAAAATAATATTTTCAGGCGCTGCCTAGTATGTAGGTGAAATAATTCAATTAGATGAATCTCACCTGCATAAATAAAGGTTTCAGCTCTTTAACTTCACAAACATCAACAGATGAAAGAATTGAAGGAATATAGATGTTCAAATATAGGCAGAATGGTGAATGTTACACAGTGTGTAAAGTGGCCACTTAAACCAGCCATTGACAGGTCATAAGCCCTGTAGATGCCCGGACTTCTATATTACCTTCTCTTAAATGTTCTTCATCTCTATTGTAATATGTTAATTAAAAAATATACGGTTTAAAGACAGACCTGCGAAGTTTATAAATAAAAATCATACATATTAAATTGTGGTACAAGAAAACGGTGTGTTTGTGTGTATTTGTATGAGAGTAAGTGTAGAGTTGTGAGGATGTATATTTGTATGGGAGTAAGTGTTTAGGTGTGTGTAAGGGTGAGCATCATTAAATAGCAAGTAGGAGCGTATCGCAGTCAGAAAGAATGAGTCTTAATTTATTTTTAAATAAATTAAGGGGCATGTTAAATATATCAATTGATGAAAAAAAAGCATTATAATACTTATTTCTTGTCATACGAAAGGGGACATTAAAATTAATTTTGGAAAGTAGGTTAAAAGAGAGAGAAAATATATGCATGTAAATTGTATGTAAATAAATGTAAATTTTATTTGTAAAAAGAGTCTACTTTATTATTTAATAATTTATATAAATAGCATAATTTAGATATAGTGCGTCTATTTTCAAAAATCCATTTTGTTTAGTAGATTGGCTGTTAGTACAAAGCGTTTTATTGTGTTTATAATCTAGGTATTTAATTTTTTTTCGTTATTTCTGTTATCAATATATTTCTTTTTCGGGTGAAACCGAGTCTGTTGGATTTGTTTCGACGTTTCGGATACCACTGCAAGAGCCATCTTCATGGGAAAAATAAAGAACCATTTATTAAATCCAAAGATAAGAATCCCCTGGACACAGAAGCTGTTTATAAACTAAGTTGACGAGGATGTGATGAAGTGTACATTGGACAAATAGGGCGCACAGCAAAGAAAATGATTGACGAACACAAAAGAACCTGTAAACTTGGGCACCCTGACAAATCCGCAATACACCAGACATTTTTTCGCCTTCGAACCAAAATTTTTACTTAAACCCAGTAATTACAGTGCATGAATAATAAAAGAGGCAATTGAAATACACAGACACCCAAATCGCATAAACAAATACGACGACCTTAAATTTAACTCAACATGGTTCCCAGCACTACATACTACAAAAACTAACAGAAATGTGCCTACTGCCGACTGCGACACGGTACAAATTACTAGTAGTTAAACACATACTATTTTCCACAAGACACACAGTTTACTCCGAAGATGGCTCCGGCAATGGTAGCCGAAACATCGGAACAAATCTAACACACACGGTTTCACCCAAAAGAGAAACATAGATTTACATAGGTTTATTCCCTGACATAAAATAAATAAACACATTTAATAATTTATTCAATGATTATTGACCTCGAAGTTAGCTACAGATTACAGCAATACAACGGGCCGTAGGTAATTGGGTTGAGATTTGAATTATTATTCTGAGAGCATTATATAAAATAAATACAGAACAATACCTGGGATAACCTCAAAATGAACGAGTTTCAGTCCGATTTTACGTTACTAGTAAGCGCTGTATTCACTTTTGCACTTTGAACATACGTTCTAAAGACGTATGCAATTCTATCAGCGAAATAATTATAGAATGGCACGATTCGGTCGGCGACTTTTTTGGATATGTTTTCTCCCAGAGAAGCGCAGACTAACTGCAAAAAACGGTCGAAAACAAACATCAGATTCTCCATTTCAACCTGAAAACCATTTGACTAGCACATAGAGAGATTATGTTGAAAATGCTGGGAAAGGTTTGCAAATTCCCGAGCAAATAAAACCGAAAACTTGTTTGCTGTATGACTATTTAATAACCAATAAGAGCTGACAGCTGTCAAAGCCGAAACGAAACGTTTTCTTCTTCTTCGTTTTTTTATGGCGTTTTCGCCTCTTAACTCGGGTGTTCTGGCCAGAGTAGAGTTTTTTTTATTTTTTTTTTTACAAATTTACACATGTGTTCAATGTAAAAAATAAAAAGAATAAATGCCAGTTAGTAAATTAGTATTTAATATAACATAAACATACAATAATATAACATATTTACAGCTTAACAAAATGATCAACCTCACAATTTCTTTTTATCAAAGTAGCGTCTTTGTAGAGGTGTCTACCTCTAAAAAAAAGAACCAAAACGGTGTTGATACAACGCTTTTAAAAAAAAATTAAATAGATTTTTTAACCCTTACGGGTTATTACATTCATTTTACAAAGATAATATATAATTTTTTATTCTTACTCTGTTGTTAATAATAATATTTTTTACATCTGAGACGCGATTATAAACGCTACCTTCATTTGTACATGTCGAGACGATACAATTTATTTCTGTACTATCTCTATCTGCCTCGGTATGTTCTACCGACTTGTCAACGACTCCAAAAATTTAGTCCACGTTCCTTTCTTCATAAAAATTTAAAATTGTTCTCATTTGTATTTTAAATAGGCTTCAGAGATAAAAATTGTCCATTTAAAAGCAATTATAAACTCCAATAAATCCCAATTTAACAAAAAATGCTCGCCTGAATATGATTTTTAAATAAATTTTGAAAATTACTAAGATGGTATGCTTATCGAACGTCTGTATTTATCTACCGAGCGATTACAAAGCCGGCTCCTTTGACGTCTCGATACGTACATTCAGGAATATAGTAAAACTGATTTTATCGACGAGGTTTTTACGTCTAGATGGTCTTAAATGTTAATAGGTCAGAATCTAGCCACATTATAACGCCTAGGCGTTCGTTTTCAAAACTGACCTAACTGACATAACATAACTTCGCCCTCATATTTTAAATAGGCTTTTAAGAAAAAAGTGCCAATATCAGAATGATAAACAATTTAAATAAATTGTAAAATATGAAGAATTAGATATAAAATAAGATTTTACTATAGAAACTACTAAATTATAAGACAAAAGTGTGTGTTTTAAAACGCGCATTTTAAATGTTAAACTATTACAATAAAACGGATCAATATAGGAAAATTCAAATTATACTCACGAGCTAAACGTGTAAGTGGAGAGTTCTGGGCATAGTTCGTACGAACTGCTGGCACATGAAATAGAGAGCTCGACGTGTACAGGTGCGATAGTCAGGGACATGTAATGGTAACTCCGACATAAGAGCTGGGCTATCAAGGCGTCCACATTCCGATCAACCTCCGAAGATTCCTGAGCCATGATGCTTTTTTGGACCCCATGTCCCGTCTACCCTCAAGCTTCCCATCCACTATGAGCTGCAGATGGGCAACTGAAAATGCTGTCAGAGTATTCATCTTTATGTATTTTGACAATGGTGAACAGTTCTATGTCTTATTTAATAATGTGCCTTAAGAGGATATTTGGAGAAGAGAATATTTACGAACAAGTATTTGAACAATATTTTTCTGTCACTTCCTTGCAAATGGCTCCCCGATACTGTCCGAAAAAGACAATTGCACATCAGATTGATTATGCTTAACTCAAATCGATCGACGTTTCGTAGTCCTGTTTTTGCACCCCGAAAGCCGAAGACGGCAGATAAAACTGGGTGATATATTTATTTATTTAACTTTTTGTACAAAATGTTATTTGTACATTGACGGGCTTATTGCTAAATGGCAATTTCTTCCAACCAACCAATAAAATAAAAGTTTTATTTTTATAATTCAAGTTACATAACCTATTCATTAAAAAATAAAGATTAAAAAGCTAAAGATATATAAAAATAGAAATAAACGTATTTGTTTATAGATTACCTTAAATCAATACTATTACTCAATGGGAAAAAGGAAAAAAGAGGAAAAAAGAAATGAGGAGAGATTATAGAAGAGAAAGGAGATGTTTCTTCAAACGTGATTTAAACAGAGATAATGTAACATCTTTGATCGTGGATGGGGGATGATTCCACAGTCAAACCGCATGGACACTA